>NC_092687.1:34792311-35095367 GCF_964275005.1 Diadema setosum
GAATTAACACGTATTTCAGCTCGGTTGGCACTGAAAAATCAGGTCGACTTACGCGAGTTGTCGACTTATAAATGTCGACTAAGACGAGGAAATTTTCAAGGAATAACAAAGGCAAAAATCGGGACTTTTTTATTGTGTCGACTTAAGCGAGTTTTCGACTTATGCGATGTCGACTTAGGCGAGGTCTACTGTAATTAGCTCATATGGCATAATATTGGCGAAGGCAAGTGTTATAGTGGGGCAGATATGTGAAAAAGATGCTCACATCCGGCGGAAAGTATGAAATTTTGCATATAGGGGTATTTTGAGGTGCTGATTTCAAAAATTGCCGGATCCAAGAGATCTGACCACGGGGTCGGCCGCCATTTTGAATTCCAATATGGCCGCCGTCAAAGATCCCTATCTTCAGTTCTGAATGACATTAGCCATTGGAATTTGATATATAAAAGCATGGTGACATGATGACTTCAATAACAGACTTATTTGATATGTCTGACAAGCTGCACGGCAGCCAATTTGAATTTTTATACATATTTGCTATGTTGGAGTGTTGAAAATCTCTATCTCGGGTTTGTAAATTAGGCTACCTGATTGAGTGCGCGCTGATGTATTTACATTGTGACGTCAGTGAAAGGTGCGTTATGCTTCCTTTTTTGCACTTTGTGACAAGCCCGTGAATGTTAGTCGTGATGTTTGTCTTCGTAGCCACATTGGAATTCAAAATAGCAGGTATTGCGTTTGTCAGACACATCACATCAGTTAATATTTTAACTCAGTATGTTAAAATTCTTGTTTACACCTAATTTCAGGGTCACTCACCACTTAGAAATCGAGATAGGAATTTTGAATATTTCGTCGAGGCGGCCATATTGGAATTCAAAATGGCGGCCATTCGATGTTTGTCAGACACTCCGAATCAATCTGTTATCAAATTCAATGTGTCAAAACGCTCATGTGTACCAAATTTTGGTGACACAGGTCATTCAGAACTGAAGATAGGGATCTTTGAATTTGTTTTGTGATGGCGGCCATATTGGAATTCAAAATGGCGGCCGACCCCGTGGTCAGATCTCTTGGATCCGGCAATATTTGAAATCAGCGCCCCAAAATACCCCTATATGCAAAATTTCATACTTTCCGCCGGATGTGAGCATTTCGACCAATTTTTGTTACATATCTGCCCTACTATTACAGTCTCACATGAAGGATGCCCTTCGTTCAACACTGTATTCATTGAACTGAATCATCACTTCCTCCGGCAACCTCTCTATAATAAACTTTTGCGTTTTTACATCAATATTGTCTTTGCCATGTTAGAACTGAGTGGAGCGAGAAACAGGGCGTACTGTTTATGATTCTTTGTATACGATTTCTTCTTTTTCTCACCTACATTTTCCCGTAGGTTATGATTCAGTTTTCATTCCGATCTATATCTATTCATAATTACTCATACTCTCTGAACATTGTTATGATTGTAATAGAAAGTGATCATACGTTGAACTAATATTGGTATTTCGAAAAAAAAAATGATTACTGTGGCAGATCTCCATTATTCTTTTTACGTATTCATATTCCTGGGAACTGGCCTGGTGTGAGAAAGTTGGTAAAACTTAAAGATGCTGTCAATTGGGGGTGCTCGCTTGTCAAAACAAAAGCTACCGACACTTCGTAAACACTCAAGAAATATAGAAAAATGTTGAATGAATTTCTGGCCACTGTCGACATTCGTTTGAATTCAAACGATCGCGATAAATCTTAGCTATAGTGCCCCTCCCCCTAACCTGATAGCTTAAATTAAAGTTCAATGCTCTACCCATGGGCCTTGTTGCTCTCCTTTTCATAGGCTAGTCTATCAAACATTGATTATTGGTGATCCTTAAATCATTCTTTAAAAAATGTCGAGTAAAAGTATCACCATGGTTCAGTCGGCTCGGAAATCGGTAATTTGTGAACCTGTTTGAAGCGTTTAGCAGAATACTTCTTAGTTCTTTTAGTTATTCTTGTTATACACTTTGATTTCGTTATATAAAAAATCGCTATTGTGAGTGCATTCTCTAATTTTGAATAATTAACAACGTATAGTGAGTAACGGTTACAGCAAACCAATGGTCTTTGCTGCATCAGCTAAGGCTTTGAAAGTCGGCGACATAACGTTGTAACATATAGGATGCAATTTGTGTGACTGGGTGTGCTGATTCCAAGTCTACTCCCTTCCACCGGTAATGTCAGTATGCCATTACTTGACCGCCACTCTCTTCCATATTTCCCTTCCACAAGACAAAGTTCATGGAATAATAGACTATAATTATTATTCTAAGCATTTCTGGAATTGTCAAATATCAGAGGGCAAAATATATGTAGTTAGCTTTAGTGGATCACAAGCCATCTTTTAGACGTAGATATAAAAAAGAACAAACAAACTTAAAAACACGGGAACTATGTTTGGTCTAAAACAAGATTGAAGCACGGGTCTATAAATGACAATATTTTAATTGTTTTGTTTGATCAATGTCCTTTCACCGTCCGACACAGACATGCAGCGATAAAAGCCCCGAAGGTGAGAGAGGTTTTAATGGAACAGGTTTGCTTTTTAGGTAAGTAAATTAACCCGTTGTCTACGGGAACCAGATTCCCCCTGTTTTGAAGCAATGGGAATTCGAATAATCTCGGAAGCAACGGGTTAATCAGCTCTGAACAAAATTGGAAACAGGCAGAAATGGAACCATGCCCGAGGAGATGGTATCTCGAATGAGGACTAGGAAGTGGAACGAGACCGATAAGAGAAGGACGTCAAGACATCAGAGGAAAACGTATTAACCTCACAAAAAGTGTCAAAGAGATTTAATGACATTTATAAGCTGGGACCAACAAGGCAAAGCAGACAAATAGAAAGCGTGAGAGATGGACGAAAGGGAAGAGACAGCTGAGGAAGACGAAAGCAGTAAGGCGTCGATCGAGGGACCTTAAACAAGGAAGTTTCTGGAAATAGAGAAGAAATGGAGAAGAAGAGAAAGAAGTACGAGTAATTGTGGGCGATAATTTGGCAAGAGTTGAAACATACAGAAATCGAAACTCATAGAGTGACTAAGAAATTAACTAATAACCAGAGTAATTGAGGACTGCATAGTCGTTGTTGTTGTTTTCCTTTTTACATTTAAGAGATGCCTGATGGGCCTGCCTTGCGGAGACATCTCTGTATCATGTATTTTAGCAGCTTGCCCTTTTGCCTCTTTTTTTTTGTAAACAAAAAACAAACAAACAAACAAACAAACAAAGCAGAAACAACCAAACGAAATCTTGCACTTCACTTTTTTTTTCTCTCTAGCTTCTCATTACAAATTACAGCAAGTAGTAACACATTTTGTCGAAAGTATAAATAGGTCAAAGTCATGCACAAAGACATACACAAACGTGACAATTGTCATTACGATAAGATTAACAAAAGATTGGAAAATAGGTGCTTAAGGAAAAAAAATCGTATTTTCTTAGAAAAAAAAATATAGCAGCCTTGGTCGACATTTTAAGATGTGTCTTTTGTTATTTATACTTCAGAATTATATCTACAGGGAAACACTTCTAGAAGAATGCATCCAATCATGGTTCTCTGTTTAATTGGGGGAAGGGAGGCAGAAACATTTCAAATTTATTACTACATGAAAGGACTACCTTCCATAATCCATGCAGATAACGACGTTCAGATCAAATTAAGATTCCTAGAAACTGTGAGCAAAATAATCAATCCTTTTCCTTTTCCAACCCAACCCCCCCCCCCAACAAAAAATAATATAAATAGATGGTGATGCAACATGACTTAACAATGTCTAATGGAAGCTTTCCGAGAATTATTGAATAAAATCATCATAGCGATAATTATAGGGAATGCAATGAAAAATACATCACGTTTGGTCATGTGCCGTGATTTCTCGAAAGAGAAGATAAGGTGAATCGCTGATGAATTTATTACAGACTAGGTTTCAAAAAGAGTTTAACGGAAATGCCTGATGAACAAAGCTCAAGTGTATCGTTTGAAATTTCTGCATTGCTCCTTCAGCTCTAGCTACTTCACTGGCATGTACGTTTCCTTGTCTGACATAACCATGTACTCTGAAAGAACGTTACAGTGTGGCACATGAACAGCATCGTCCATTTCTAAACTCTCATTTGAAAATTTTCTTCGAAAACTTTACACATTTTCATCGAATGGCCGTTGTTTTCGAGCATTTCGTCTTTGTTTGTTGTCAAGGCTTCGTACTGTAAAACATCTGTCAGACATCTTATCATCATGAGAACCACATTTCATTGAACGTGTAATGCGTTTGATATTGTTGCATTTGAAATGCCCACTTACTCGTATCATTTTGTCAAGTATAATGCTGCAAAGTAGTGGGAATTTGATGTTAATTACTTGCAGGGTACTAAGGTAAACGAACTGCGGCGTAACTACGTGAGAGAGAGAGAGAGAGAGAGATAGAGAGAGAGAGAGAACCTAAGAAAGGCTAGAAGTGTTTTTGCGTGGGTGTGTGTTTTTCGTTTCTGTATATTTTTTTTTGTCTCTCTTCCATAGAGAGTACGCATTTTGAAGTTTGGTTCAATTTTTCAATATGCAGAAAAATGTGCACATTCTTGTTTTCCATTTTGTCTTTATCATTTAGTATCGATACTAATGAAATGTTCACGAATTTTGATAATGGTACAAGTACATAAAAGCAAATGTGTGGTTTTTTTTTTTTAGTTTTGTTAAGCGCATTCATGTATTATTGTCTAATATATTTATGAAATTAAACTTTTTATGATACCGATGCCTGGGTATATTATGATGACTTTCTTTTTTTGCCAAAAGAAAAAAAAAGCTATCATGGTTTCCTTGTTACAGGTTCAGTTAATTCGGCCGTATGAGTAGATTTTTTTTTTTTTTTTAACCCGACTGAAGGAGACTAATAGGAGCAAGAACCTAACTGGCATTATGGCGTCTGATTTGGCGCCAATGTTTCAATGACGAAAGATTTGTCAGCACTCTTCTGATAAAAATGACACGTATACGAATATGACTCTGATTAAATTTTCATGTTGATGTAATTATGTATGTGTACAGAGAGATATTTTCGCGATCTTATTTTTTTCCTATATTATTAAGTTTGGGATTTGTATATATGTTCTTATAGTAGTAAAGTGACTGTCAGTATATTTTCCGCAGAGGTCGATTAATCCAGAAGCCGAATTTTATTTGCATGTACTTCATTTCATTTCATTTCATTTCCAGCAAATAACATTAACATACACATATCACAATATCAATACAATGCAAAAACAAATTGAAAAGGCTGTTCATGCACCGTTATACTTTCAAAGATTGGTCAAGGAAATGCTCAATACCAAAACGTGTACATAGAAATGTAAATATTTGGTGTAGATACTGCTTTACATAATGCTAAACCCTGATCATCATACATGTAAGGTACTTTGCCTCTTTTCTTTTTTATGTAATATATTATAATGCAAAATCTGTCGTTCAACAATCACAAAAATCTGGAATAGTCATGTTGTTAAAAAGATCTGCATTTTGTGTAATACATGTATTATCGAGTATCAAAATACAATGTTAATGTAATCGGCTAAAATGGTTCTCTCTGTTCTTTTCAAGTAGGGGATGGCTGGTAACTGATAAGTGGGAATCAGTGGGAATGCTGGGGGATGATTGTTTCAATCCTTGTGGGATTCATTTGAGAGTACTATTATATCTATTGTTGTGTGAAAATTATTTGCTGTGGAATGATCCCATGTTCAAGTAATGTGCAGTTTAATGCCCCGCCACTGTACAGGCATGCTAACCTAGAAACATTAAACTGCACATAACCTGAATATGAGACCATTCTGAAGCAAATAACTTTCACACAACAATAGATATGTAATGTAATCTGAAATGATTCCCACAAGAATTGGAATAATCATCCCCCACCATTCCCACTGATTCCCACTGATCAGTTACTAGCAATCCCCTTTAAGACACCTTTTTATCCATTGTGTGTTTGCACTGGTTTTTTGTTATGTTAACTTGTATAGAGTATTATCTAATCAATAAAGGTAAATATTGTTGCTCATGATCGATTGATACCTATACGTGAAGATGTACTCGCAGGCTATGTGTATTTGGCATTAAAAACAGCTTGACAGAATCACAGTATGGCAAAACAAGAATCATTTGTTCTATGAGCTCGAAAAAGATTGCAATTCGACAGGTGAAAATAACATCCGGCGTCACTTACTTAATACATGTACATGTGTATAAAATGTGCACATTTTACATAGTACGGCGTAAACTGCAAGAAACAAAGTGGTAAATCAGCTTAATGTTGTCACTCTTCCTACCAATTGTTTAATGTTAAATTCATTTTTTTTTTCCAAAAAAGGGAGAGTTTGACAGCTTTTTTTCCAGTTCAAACGAAACAATACATTATTTCCAAGAAAAGAGAGAAAAATAAATTACTAGGACTTAGCAATAGAAATGGACAAAAATATTAGTTATACATCCTGTATCATTGAGCATGGTTGTTGTGTGCGGATGTGGCAAATAATTAGTGGGAATAAATGAAAAGAAGACTAGATCCATATCATGTTCTAATCAGACAAACAGAGAGAGAGAGAGAGAGAGAAAACGAGTTTCGTCATCTTATAAAATATGATAGATTTGTTGATTTATATTCATTTCCAACAATGAAAGAGGGAAAGAAGAGCGGAAGAAAGAACATAGTATGAAGATGTTCATCCATTAACAAAACAGTGCAACTGCATGATTTAAAAAAAAAGACATATTAATATGCAAATGGGAAATTGAAGGCAGTGATGTCATAGACTCACGAAACTCACCCCCCCCTATGTGTAAAACTTATTTACCTGATATTGATAAACCTCTTTTCTTCATTGATGAAGTAGTTATTACCATTCTTTTACCTCAACACAGGGATCAGTGATACATTACGCAAAAAAGAGATGATAATGCAATATTTACTTTATAAGTCTCATTTAGTTATGACAGTCAGATAGAAAATATTCTTTTGAGAGAGATTTGTGATCGAGTTGATACACAACTTGTGAAGCTATCAGCTTCTAATATTATACGCTCTGTATAATGCGACTGCATCACTGTGTCATGAAAGATAAGCAAAAATCTTCTGATTTTATGTTTTGATGATATTATTATAATCCCTAATTCGCAAGGTACCAATGCTGTAAAATTTGTTCTTATCGCAAAGAGACTCTGCCGGGAATTTCTCCAATTTCAGTTATCTGAATGAACTTTTGTATACGCTCTGTATAATGCGACTGCATCACTGTGTCATGAAAGATAAGCAAAAATCTTCTGATTTTATGTTTTGATGATATTATTATAATCTCTAATTCGCAAGGTACCAATGCTGTAAAATTTGTTCTTATCGCAAAGAGACTCTGACGGGAATTTCTCCAATTTCAGTTATCTGAATGAACCTTTGTATTTTATAGTCATCAAAATGATTGTTAACTTTTATGCACGATATAGAAGTTAAGTCTCTCCTTGTAATATCATTAACGTAATCGGTATTCGGTGTAATAAACAATTAGAAAACAAAAGAAAAGTCTCCTTGCTTTCTTCCTTTTCCAATTTCGTTTTCATTGTCTTCTCTCCATCCTTTGCCTTGAGTCTTCTTCCCCTGCATTTCGTTCATATTAACATAAACTAATTTAGTTTTTATCTATTTTTCGAATGATTGTCTGTGATGTTATGGAGGTATTTCTAACGCAAAATGATCATGCACAAGAGGTCTTTTTTCCCCAACAGTGAACAGAGAGTGTAGAGATGAGACGAAAGATATCTAAAACATACGTTGATAAAAGGTAGTGATGATGTAAAATAGGATATAACTGTGTACATAACCAATACGCTGAAAAATTCACTTACGTGTTGAAACTGAGGTCAAAATGGAAAATGGTAATCTATTTGTGGAAGGGAAAATTGAATATTCAGTTTTATTTTGAAGATTACAATATTCTGAATTTTGAACGTCCTCTTGTCTAAATTTAAAGATGTAAGAATCCTTTGAACACCTCGAAATCAGCATCTCTCTACTTTTCTTTTTTTGTGTGACTAAAATCTGTAACTTTACGCTACTCTCAGCCATAAGGAAAAATGCAGAATAATTGGGGGAATGTTGATAAAAAAGCATGAAAATATTCAGACAAATGCAAATATAGCACAGGGGAAGGCTAGTAACTGATCAGTGGGAATCAGTGGAAATGCTGGGGGATGATTGTTCCAATCCTTATGGGATTCATTCAAGAGTTCATTGTATATCTATTGTTGTGTGAAAATGATTTGCTTCAGAATGGTCTCATATTCAAGTAATGTGCAGTGTAATGCTTCCAGGTTAGCGTCCCTGGTCAGTGACGGAGCATTAATCTGCACATTACTTGAATATGAGACCGTTCTGAAGCAAATCATTTTCACACAACAATAGATATACAATGAACTCTTGAATGAATCCCATAAGGATTGGAACAATCATCTCCCAGCATTTCCACTGATTCCCACTGATCAGTTACTAGCCTTCCCCTTAAAAAAAAAGAAAAAAAGTTTATAATATGTGACCCTGCACCACAAAACAAACAAAAAGTCGTCAGACATGGATTTTTAGTTATGAGCATATTGTGAAAGAGGAGATTTTAAGCGTGAAAATGATGTAGAACTCAAATCAAATAGACTCTCCTAACCCATCTAAATATTTTAAAGAAAGCACACACTCCAGAAAAGTGTGAACTGAGAACAGAGGCTTTGAATCGCAGGGTATATTCAAGCGTGTAATCTTCACCAAGCCGTGCTACCTGTGCAATGAATGGGACAAAAAAAAAAGTTTGAAACTACCGGTTTAACCACAATGAAGGGAGTATCAGATTAAGTTGAAATTGTGCATGTTCTATTAACACATTCTGTCTATACATCGTAATAAATGCCAACTTTCAAAGCAGTAGTATTATCCTTTCTAAAGTTATGAGAGTTGAAAGTGAAGACTGTGTACAGGTTTTCTTTTTTAAAGAAATGGAAGGGGGACTCACCTAATAAAACTGTTAAAAAAGAGTGTTCAAGACTACCTGCTAAAAAACAAACTTTATTGTTCATTTTATGATCCCAATTTTTAACATGATGTAGAAGAAGACTTGCTCTTTCAGAAAATATGAAGAGCTTGTTCGCAAAAACCGACAAGTCCATATTTGCCAAATGGAGATATTTGCGATTAAAGGTCAAGAAAAATACAGAGAATAATACGATTTTTTTTTTTGCTTCTTTTGACCATAACTTCAAAAATGTACCTTTATATGTAGTGACCAATATATCATTTAAAAGGTATTATTTTGTACTTTATGACAGAGACCATACTTCAAAATCTTCAAAAATGGACTTTTCGGTTTTTGCGAACTAACCTCTTCATATATAGAAGTTAAGATTGACCAAATTGACCCTTTCACCTATTTTTAGTCCTCACACAAAATCAGTGCGTGCGACTTTTTGTTCGTTTGTAGTGCACGGTCATATCCAATATGTACACCCATTTTTTTCCATCCCTGTCAATCTCCCCTAAATTGTATTGATGGCACAGTCCTCAATCTATACACTATGCCATCCTTTTCCTACTTTAGAGTAGTCCTGACGCCCCAGGTCAATGATAAGGCTTCGAAAACATTGTCAAAACCTTAAGGGGAATCAAAAATTTCCCATTTTGAAAGAATTCTCCCTAAGATATCTCGTTTCAGACGTATATTCCCCCAACGGATGCTTTAATGCTTTCTCGCCTATTACGTTCTCCGATATGAAATTACCAGTGTTGAAAAATAAAAATAAAAAAAAATGGTGTCTCATGGAGAAATACTATGTTATGTCTATAATTCTAATTGGCTCAATCAGAAAATGATCTCGCCCAGAAATTTACAAGCTTTCTTGGTTTGTTCGCTAACTGACAGGCCATAAACACACACTCAAACACGCATACACACACACCCACTTAAAAACACATACACACATAGAAACAGATACGCATACAGTCTCATCTTGTAAACCTTGGAACATGAAACTAAACGAGGTGCATCTTTGTTCTTATTTTCCCGTGTATCTCAAAAAGTTTACTATACCATCCACTTTATATTTTTGTGTGTGGGTGTATTGTTTGCTGTGCAATATAAGCAGCTTGTATACAGAAACATACTCTAATGCGCACACATGCACACACACACACATCTTTCACTTATACTGCATTTACTCACGAGAAAAAAAATACACGTGAAATGCTGACTCAGTACAGAAACACCGGTACAAAAGCTTCATATTTCATCGTAAATTTCCATTATATTCTATCATAATTCTTTTTTTTCTCTCTCTCCATGTTGAGAAATACAAATAGAAGAATCAATGCTGCTTCTTCATGAAGCTTATTACGCTGTTTTAACATTTACAAACACATTTTACCACACATCAGATTAAAAAAATCAACATACAGGAACAGAACAGAAGATATAAATTTCATTCATTGACACATGACAATGACTATGTCATGTGACCATGTGGCAAACATGTCATGTGACCATATGGCAAAACATGTCATGTGATCATATTGCAAAACAAGGTACACGGGCAATATCTGCTATTGAACCAGGTGACAAGATTACAACTTGTTTCTTGTTTCCTTGTTTAAATAGGCAGCAATTAAAGAAACAAAACTAATGACAGTCAAGGTATATCACAAATCTCTGACAAGAATATCATTTTGAAGGACAATCAATGTGGTTACCAAATACTTATGTGTCCACAGACCAAGTTTGCACTTCTTGGACTGAAAGAGATAAGTCATGCAAATTCATGCAAAATCTTCAGCAATACCAATCCATTTGCATTATAGTAATTGATTCACCTCTTGCAGCAATTCTGTAACTTGTGCAGTGAAAACTCATGATTAAGGCCCCCCCCCCCCCCCCCCCCCCGTAAAATGCTACACTTGGTGCCAAGAGAGCAGACTGTGTCTTTTTTTTTTTTTAGTTTTTGATATGACAAATAGTGACACCGGTAGGCATGCATTTAACCTTTACTTTCCAATACACCTATTTCTTTCTTGGTGAAAATAAAGAGCAGATAAAATTTGCACCAGTTTTTCCCCTACATCTCAAATTTTCTGAAGATGTGAGTATTTCAACAATAAACTCATTGATGATAGGACAACGAAGCAGAACATGATAGATTTTACCCATCACAAAGATACAAATATTATACATCATATATCAAGCTGTACTAATGTTACTTGTATACATCAGAGCACTGCGAGATTGTCGATTGCTTACATGAATAGAGGGCAGTAGCCACAAAGTTTACAACAGCACCAGACCGACTGTGCTATTACTTTCTATCAGACAAGTATCAGATACTAAGTTTGACATGTTAAAATCCCAATACAAAATTTCGAAACTGTGCTTTAGATAGCATCAGGCCAATGCATCAGAATATGCTGTTATGTATTAACCCATCGAGGACGAGCTGATTTTGCTACAACATTAAATTTCCCATACGCACCTGCCTGAGCATAAACAGTGGCTAAAAGCAATACTCTCAGATTAATACCATCTAGCTCTGACTGCTCTTGGATAACCTGGGTACACAAAATCAGAATTAGATCCCTGCTACAGGAAGCATTCTTTGCAGCTTCGCAGCCCCATGAATTTGATATCATGTCTATGCCCATCAATCAACAAAATACCTGAACCCGTATAAACATGAAACAAAAGGGAACAAATCCAGAACTAATGCAAGTATGTCAACCTGAATCCCTTTGAAGTGGAAACAGTACACACCCTTCTGAAGAATAATTCCTATGCATCAAGAATGGAGCATGTCTTTATAGAATATGAAACTCAGTTTTTTCCACACAAGAAAAATAAACAAGAAAAGAGTATGGTAACATGTCTGCTGATTCGCCTGCACTGAGAATCCAATAAGAGAGGGAATCTAGTAGGTACAATAATCCTTCCAAGATGGTGGGAGACCTGCCCCCTGGATCTTTCCTCCTTCTCCTGGTGTAACCAGGCTTGACCTGTATCAAAATGTTCTTGGTATGACTGTGCATACTGTAAAGTTTTAATACCAGTCAAGCCTGGTTATAGTCATAATAATCATTTTTAAATGATAATATATATCATTGCCATGATGAGTGAAGCATCAACGAATGGATGTATTCAAAATTACAGGACACTGAGTGTTCTCTGTGTAGTCAGAAACTAAAACAGTCATACAGACAAAAACAATTACAACAACAAATAAACAAACAGGACATACAAAAAGGCATACACACACTTATCAACACGTATGAAAGCAATATCATTATCTTTCATTTTCAGGTATCACAGATCAATGTCATTTCTCGGTTGCAACATTGTCCACTATTGGAACGTTTAAAAGGACATTATTCCTGCAGGGAAATAATACAAAGGATCTTAATAATAGCTGCTATTTGAGACAACTGAATTTCCCTCCTAATATCAGAAATCTCTTGACAGCAGGGATGAAGTCAAACAAGTATAGAAATGATAGGACCTGAAAAATGATCTTGCTACATCACATTTTTGCTACATCCGACCTCGCTCTGACAAGGTTCTGCTGTGATCGCTATAAGGGCACTGACAGACGTCTGATCATCCCAATCTGATGGACTTACGGCCTTTCAGTGGTCACAAGCAAATTCTCTGTTGCCTTCATGCCAATGTATCTGATACCTTAAGGCGAGTACATATCTAACAGGGAAATGCAATGCTTACATGAATCAAAAATCTCTGTGCAGCTGACAGACACAGCATTGACAATTATAAAAAATCATGAAAAAACATTTGTGAATCAATTTGAAGTTTGCTATAGTTAAGGCAGCATTTACAGTATGAGCTGAGCAAAAGTTCTAACTGTTGGTAATTCTTTTAGAAACAAACATAGTACATGATCATAAACACTGATTAACTAGATTTACACTGTTGAATTTTGAACTCATTCTGCGAGAAAATTGAGTGACATGTATTCTGTACAATAATATAACCACTCTATCTCTATCTGTGCAAGTTGGGGCTATAGAAATAAAAAGCAAAAACAGCAAACGGAAAAATAGTAAACAATCCATTATCAAAACAATAAAAAGGGGAAAAAATAAAGCTATAAACTCTTAGATGTACAGTAGGCTTCTCATAAAACAAAACCTCCATTCCTCCCATCCCAAAGGTTATTGAAAAAATGATGAAAATGCCTTGACTCACACTAAATACTGAAATCTTCAAGCAAGCTACTTCAGTTTTAAGAGATCTTCTGAATCGATGACAAATTCTAGCACTGCATTCATTGATACATCAATCACATTTTTCTTCTAAAGACTGTTCAAGGAAGAGACATTATACTTTGGAATAACAAGTCAGTTGCTGTGTATACTCATAGCTATGCAAAATGTTCACAAATGGCAAATTTTTTGTAGGCTTTCAAGAGTTTACGTACATACTGTATACAATTACCATTAAAAATGGATATTCACTGTATACTACTGTAATCCTTCCACTCCACAGTGAGCTACGAATTTGGCTTTCTGGCCATCATTTGTATGACCTTCCAGCCACAGAGAAATGTCAGACTTACAGAAGAATTTGTAAGGATTATCTTTCTGCCACACATTTCAAAACCTGCTAAGAGTTCGTAGAGTGTACAGAAGAGGAAAATTTTCACCCTTGTGACCTTTAAACAAAGGGTGAGTTTGAGTGCTACCACTGTATCCTAATGCATACCATACTGTATTTATTATAAAATGAGCTTTAGAATTACTGCAATCTGATTGGTCAATTGTCATGCATTGATTTTTACTGATCCACACTGAGCCATGTCTGGTAAAATCTGAAAGCATGACTCAAGTCTTGTATAGTGTAGTAGGTGTACCGAATGCATGATGGGGAAAATGGTTGTATAATTTATCATAATGAATTGATCGGCCCATTTTATAAAACAATTGATGCACAGGCCTATTTCATCGATCAGTGAGAATTGGATGCTCTTGTTTTAACTTTGGAACAGTCTAAAACCAACTCGCTGCACTTGTGGGTTTAAACAGTTCCAAAGTTAAACTCGCGCATCCAATTCTCACCGATCCACTCTGTCCTGTGCATTATTTGCATATATGTACCACACCATCCCCATGCCAGAGGCGCACTGGACCGCTCCCAACGTGCACCGCACCACACTATACTGAGCCCAAACTGGACCACATCCTTACTGCTCCAAAGGTGTACCACAAGGTACCAGAAGCTACCATGAGAAGAAATCACATGGCACACACTTCCATCATAATGCTAAGAGTCAATTGATTCTCTTTGTTCTGGACACCTGTACAATGTATGTAATGTTTCAGCGCCAGGTGCATGACCTTGTTGCTTTGACAACACGCTCCCAATCTGGCATGGTATGACACTGTATGGTACAATGTATGAGTTGGTTTGCTTTGCTTTCGCGTGTGGCCAAAATGCATTGGCTATAAAAACAAATGGTATGTTCTGCCAAGTAAGCATGAAACTGGATGAGAGAATATATCGTTATCTCGTTGGCTTGAAAAATTTTGGCAAAAAACATGATTCAAATTCAGTCTTAGCCTAATAAAAGAATCAATACTAATTTCGCAGGAAGTACATTAACACTGGATTTAGAACAGGTTCTTCTAATAGTATGAAACCTCTGCACAATTCTGCACCACATTCAACTGTCTGAAGGAAGAGAATGGCATTCATTACTGGCATGAACTCTCACCAAATGGTTATAGGTACATTTATAAGCCGAGCGTTTGAGACTGCCGGACAAGCAGGTAATAGCACACTTTAAACTCTACTGAAAATGAACAGCTAACTGAGCCACATTGTATGCATGTGCCAGTATGTATTTCGAGTTGTCTTGTGCTCAAAGTTATCTATGTGTCCGATATCAAGTTAGGAGATACAACGATGTATATCTGCCATATCTTGGTGTGTACACGTCATAAAGAAGCATATATGACTCTTCTATACTTGGGGGGATGGGGGTGGGGTAGCAACTAGATTGACACATGTACCTTCGAGAAGTTGTTGCTATGTCGACTTTCATTTTTCACCTGGCAATTTTCCTGTGATGTCCGATAATACTCTACATCATTACCTGGGAGTTCCCCAGAGACACTTGGGAGACTAACAGGGACTGTTTGAGAGTAAGATTTTTGAATAGTCACCTGGTAGTAACCCTAGAAACTATTACCACTATGTGTCACCTGCGAGTTCCCCGGCGACCTTTGGTGAAATTTGCAAAGCACAAAAGGGGCATTTGAGGAAATATATTTGTCAGAAAATCAAATTTGCCACACACCATCCGCTGGGAATGTCATAAATTGGTCTGTCTAGAACACAGCCAGTGAGCAAAGAGCATGATAATGAAGATGATAATGATGATAATGCTGGTAATGATGACAAAATCAAGGCGATCCTGTGGTTACCATGGTGACACGATGTCTGCTCCATTGCGTAGACAGATTATGTTTTGTCCAATGACAAGGGAGAAATGAGTTGGTGAGGCAACAAGTCAAATTTTTATGCCTGTTTAGTATTTGTTACACATCAGCCAATTCATCTTTGAATTGCGGCACAACGTTGTTTTGAGGGTTGCCTCAATTCCAGGTCGCTATCTTACAAAAGCCTGATACTTCTCAATGAATTGATTATTCATTATATTGTTCTTGATTATTCATTATATTGTTCTAAATCATAAATCCATCTCCAAAAAGAGCAACAGTGATATTTGTTTGTATCATCATAGTAGCTAGCTTAAAATGCAAGCGATGAAACTATTTTTCCCATAGTGATGAAATGTTCGTGTTTCAGAAATGAAGTGGAGAGTACCGGGCCCCTTTGCATTTAAACACTTACAATCATTGTGAGTTAATACTACAGTTACTATCCATACAGCAATGGCGCTAAAGATAGAGAGAGTTAGATAGAGAGCGGGGGGGGGGGGGGGGGGGGGGAATAGAGAAGAGTAAGAAATTAGTACTTAATACAAAGCAGTTAAATCTGACATTTCCAAGTCATAAAGTAACTGACACATGCTATGTTTAAAATGCCAAAAGCAGTGTTAAACAAGCTGATAAAGAGCAAGGCAACCAAAACATCTTCAATCACAAGCAACAGTGATGGCCTTTGCTGACAACTTTCCAATGGGGACAGTCTCTGAATCGAGAATGATAAGACTTAACTTTGATTTATATCTCAAATAAATTGGAACACCACATTGTTACTCAAATAATAACAAGCGCACTGTGGCAAATGCCATATCATCAGAGACTCCAACCCCAAGCACCTTCTGATCTGGAGATTCTCCCGTCTGAAACCCCTAGCAAACGGGAGACTCCAACTTGATGTGTGCAAAGCGAGAAGTTCCTTGTGGCCTGGGTCCAAGCTCTACGGTTTTAGATGCTCTCTCATGCTATCTAAGGCTTATTTTTCAACATACGATGACACTCAGTAAGAAATCATATCAAGCGGGAGACACAGAGCCAGGGCGGGAGAATGGGAGATTTCGCAAAAATGGGTTTTCCACGGGAGATCTCCAGTCGTAAGTGGGACAGTTGGAGTCTCTATATCATATTTCATGGTATGAAGTGACGACATATTGGCTCAATATGTCCAAGCATCCATGCCACGTGCTTGCGGAGACTATTTTGTGAATACCGCGAAACCCCGCTCAACCAAACCAGCTGCAAACGAACATTCCCTGCTAATCTGCATCTCAGGGAGTGATCCCGCGGTTTTTCCTTGCAGAACCGCTATCATGTCACACCGCTGCTCATCGGCTTCCAATTCAACACACAGCACAAAAAAAAAAGAAAAAAAAAATGGCACATGAAGCTTTGCAGGCATTTGTCTACAAGAGGACCTGTTGGCAGCAAGGTCAAAGGTTACAGTGTTTTTATCTTTCTCTTTATCATCGAGATGAACTGCACTGCCCCAGCGCTCAGTCGCCCGTCTCAGCAGACAGGCCGGTGCCACCGACCGACGTATCCTCCATTCTTTTGCTCAGGCCATCAACAGAATGCGCCGAGCATCCCGGCTCCTCTGAACGCCCCTCGCCTCTGGTTCCTTCTGTGACCTCAACCTTTGAACTCGCTGCCTCCCCCTCCTCATCGTCTTCCTCGTCTTCTTCGAGCTCCTGCTGGATCAGCTGCTTGGCCAGCTTGATGTTGAACGCCTCGTTGTAGTGCTGTTTCCTCTTCAGCTGGAATTGCCGCTGCTTTTCTGCAAAGAGGCGAACCACACACTGGCTGATCATCCCAAGATTATTTTCTAACGAAGAGTTTGTTCGCAAGAACGGATAAGTCCATATTTGCCAAATGAAGATATTTGCAATTAAAGGTCAAGACAAATAAAGAGAACAACAATAAAATTTTTGCTCCTTTTGACCATAACTTTAAAAATGTACCTTTATATGTAGTGACCAATATATCATTTAAAAGGTCTCATTTTGTACTTTATGACAGAGACCGTACTTCAAAATCTTCAAAAATGGACTAATCGGTTTTTGCGAACAAACTCTTAAAATTCAGCCTGGTGACTTTTACAAGGAGAATTTCACAACACACGATTGAAAAGCCAAAAGGAAATCTACCTGAGAAGCAAGTGGAAATGAGAAAATTTTACTTAATTTTATGCGCATTAATTTCATTTCAAAATGGAGTCAAAGGGGCCTGAGCTTCTTCCCCTAGCAGAATCTTTGTCAGAGACAAAATGACAAACATGAAGGGTAAGCAAACAAAATTTTACTGCCCTTTCACATCGTCAAGCAAGAATTGCTCAGATGAATTTTGGGCAATTTTCCTTTTGTAACCGAACTTTCATTTTTGCATCTCTTTTCTTGAATGAAATCATATTTTGCCCTTTTTTATCATGAGATGTGGGGTAGGTAAGGAATAGACATTCAAAGGTATTTAAAAATTAATCAGATATGAGTACTACAAAACTTATAGTAACAAATTTATAGAAATATCTATTATGTACATGACTGTGTACGTACTTGGCTGACAAACACACACACACACACACACAAGAAAAAGAAAAAGAAAAAGAAAAAAGGTCCTCAAAACTTTGCGCTTCTTTCTAAATGCAAAGAAAACCCCCAAAAAGTTCATTGCTTACTATCTCACATCTTGTAGATAACCAAAATGTTCCTACATTACCAACACAATACAATTTAGACAATAAAGCGCCATGACCAGCAATGTTCCCATCCCATTCAGAAATTTACTGTTACTTCACATTCCCTCCTATGCTTTACAGTGTGTATACCTCTAATGCTGTGGTCTGTGGCCCCTTGAATACAGAAGGTCCCTCTGAATTTTGAAGGAAGTAGCAACCCCCCCCCCCCCCCCCTCCGAGGGGGAAAAAAATATGCTGTGTTTGCCAACTGCCCTGCATGCTAGATGTGCTTCCTTCACTAACTGGCACAATTGTCTGGAAAGTGATCAGCAATGAACACGGATGACCTAATCCTCCTTTTATACATCTATTTTGTTGCAATAACCATCCTCTTGGACTAAGGTATGTTGCTACACCTGAATGGACTTGCCATGAACTTCACCTACAACTAGGTCAAGTTGCCAAGTTAAAGGACAAGTCCACCTTCATACACAGGTGGATTGAGTGAATGCAACAATATTTATGTAGAACACATCAGTGAAAGTTTGAGGAAAATCTGACAATCTGTTCAAAAGTTATGAATTGCTAATTAAAAGTATCTGCGCAATCACTGCTGAATGAGAAGACTACTACAGTTTGTGATGTCACATGCGTACAACGATATAATTTGAACCCAAAGTGCAAATTATTTCTTGGACTTGTTACTGACGTAAGTTAAGGATGATATTATTTCCCTTGCCTTCTGAAAGAGAGAAGTTGAGTGTTCTTTTGTTACGCGAGAAAAGTGAAAATAAGTTGATTTTTTTGTTATACTTTCTTTATACCATTGTACACTTGTGACATCACAAGCTATAGTAGATTTCTCATCCAGCTGTGACTGAGCAGAAACTTTAAAAATTCACAACTCTTGAACACATTGTTCAATTTTCCTCAAACTCTCACTGATGTGGTCTGCTAATACTGCTGCATTCACTCAACCCACATGTCTATGAAGGCGAACTTGTCCTTTAAAGCATACTATTTGACACACGAGGCATTAATGATGCTTGCCTTTGGCTTCTTCTGTCAACTCCTCTTCCTCATCCTCACTGGATTCTTCCTTGTCACCTTCGTCTTCCCACCATCGTTTCGGGGGACCACTGGAAAGTCTACCATGGACAGGGAAAAAACATGCAATACACACAAATTTACCTCTTGTGGCAGCAAGAAGAAATAATGAAATAAAAAATGCATATTTAATTGACTCAAATTGAAAGCAACATCATATGAAAACACACTGCTCATAGAGACATTGCAAATTTGAGGACACAATACAAGGAGGGTGAATTTCAAATCATTCCTCCTTTAGCTACAATGTAATTCATTAATTTGTTACCTCCACCAAAGAAGATATGTTTTTGTTGGTGCTGGTTTGTTTGTCTGTGCAATATATAACTCAAAAAAGTTGTGAACGGATTTGGATGGAACTTACACTACAAGCTGATAATGACACAAGGAACAGCTGATTAAAGTTTGACGGTGATCCACAAATTTTTGTCAGCTATTACAGGATATCGTACCTTTGTGCAAAAAGGGTCTATGAACTAAGGAGTTCACATACCCAAACTGAAGCGCAGGCTCTGCTTGAGGTGCCACGCACAGCAGGAAGCTGATCGGGTAAGGCTTTTTGCTTTATCATTTGGGTTATTGGGCGATTTTTTTCAGTATGCATGTATGGATGGAAATGAGCTGCTTGGCAGAGGTCTGTGCTCTCTGAATTCTTATCCCAGTCTTGCATTCATTCATATACAGTACAGTAATGATTGCGTTGTCAATAAGATAATGCCAGTCAGTATACCAAAGTCCGTCTACCCCCTCCCCCCCCCCCCCTTCCCCTCGATAGCAATACATTCATGCTCACCCCAAGAATAGACTCTCGAGGCTGGGCAATGGCATGAGGTCTAATGCTGCTGTTCACCAAACTCTTTCTATACTCGATATTTGACATTGGTCAGAGGAACCAATGAAAGATAAGCACATAGAGGGTTCGGTCACTGATCTCTTAAAGGAAATTTCTGGATATGTCACTGGCCAATCACTTTGAAGACCTACACCATGACGCCATGTTACCATGCATACCGCCATACACTTCTGCCTTGTGTAAGGAGCTCAGGACATCACATTTTCTTTGTGACAATCTCTGCTGGAAAACTGTGTGCATGTCTGCACAAGAACGTGTATGATGACAGTTGGGCAGCGCAACAGCTTTAACCGTTTGTACCGTACAGCATGAATGGGTCTATCCGACGAGCTATCCAGATATGTCACGATAAGAGATCAATGGTTGGGCTACACTTACTTCTTGTTGATTTCGGTAGCATTCAGCGTAGCCTCGTCCTCGTCGCTCTGCGGGTCAACATCCTCCAGACCCTCCTCGGGCTCCACGTAGTTGGTGTAGGGCGTGTCCGGTTCATCCACCTTCATGTGGCCGTAGTCCTTGTCAGCCGGGTGGAAGGTGGCCAGGATATTCATCTCATCCCATTTGATGCCATCCCTGGAGAGAGAGAGAGAGAGAGAGAGAGAGAGAGAGAGAGAAATTTGGTAGATAATGCTAAATACTTTTGAGGTTTTAATTTCATTTAGTGAAAAGTTGTTGATCCGCTCACAAGTTATCTTGTATACAAATAAACAGACAGACAGACAGACAACTAGCCTAAACATAGTCGGAATATTGACAGACAAATAGATGAAGCTGAAACATTTATAAACACTGCCGACTGTACAGTAGGTTTCACCTACAGGTTGATGTAACTGGTTTATGTTCTTGATGCCAATAACAGAACAGCTGCAATTGTACTAGATGGTTTTTGGTCGTTTTAAGCCACCACACTGTGGTTCAAAGCGGCTCAATAACTTCAGCAGGGTGTGCAGGAATCATACGCAAGGGGACTGATGGCGATAAGTGATTGATGACCACGTCTCAGTAATACAGTATAGCAGTAATCAGTATAGATGGACTAACTATTCATCGACCACTTTTTGACTAAATATCTTATATCTTACAAAATATCCCTCAGTTTCACCTTGATTCAATTCCACTCGAGGCAGAAAATACCCTAGATTCAAATCCCTAGTTCAGTTTTTTTCTGGAATCATCCCGCGACGCGACACTACAACACATCACGCATCCAGCACATTACAGACAGCGCGCAAGCTGTGAAATTTTGAGAGTGAGCTTGCGCACGCACGGGAGGATACGGTATCCTTCGGTGCGTGCATGTGTATTGTGCTGGATGCGTGATAATGAATGTGACGTCGCGTCGCAGGATGATTCCCGAAAAAGCGCCCAAAGGTTAGCGGGCGGCGGAATTGACGAAGAAAGTGAACTTGTCATACCTACAAAGTGATTAGTTTGCTAACAAACTAGAGTACCCTCCTACTCTATCAGTGTGGAATAGTAATTTGGAATACACGTATGAGATGCACAAGATCAGGTTAGTACTGATTTTATTTTTCTCGTCACAAATTTTTGTAAAAAGATGTCAGACACACAAAAAAAAAAAAACAGACACAATTTTTTCTTCTTTTCATCATGGATAGTGGACATGCGTGTGTAACAAAAAATCACCGTGCAAAGTTGTGAGAGGAATAAAAAGTGAATAGGGAGCTTCTTGAGGCTCTCCCCCAGGAGGCCTCATGAGGCTTTCGGCAGGCCTCGTGAGGCGGGGCAGTGCTCGTACAGGGGAGCAGGCCTCTTGAGCGGGTTTCCCGCACTGATATCATGCTCTCACCAACTCATGTGTGATTGTGTGTGTGTGTGCCAATACATGCAGTGCACTGTGTGAATCTTCAGCTTTGAGATTACACACACAGTCGTCCACTGTATGCAGGTCTGCTAGTCGGTAGAATCGCCCCTTTCCCAGGGCCCCCAGCCCTGCAATCTACGAGCACGCATATACATGCAAATTCCTTTCTACCACTGCGCCAGCCTGGCCAGGTGGCTGGCATACTTGTTGGGTGTCAGACTGTCAGTTTCCCTCTATCTACAGTACCATCATTTTTTTTTTCTTATTCCTCACCTTACATTAGAGGTGGGCTATAGAGGGTGACATTTTCAGAACATGCTCATCACACCTTAGTTTGATGACTTTGTGCCTACTGACACCATTTTTGAAAAAAAGAACGAAAAAAATGCGAAATCCAGGGTGCCCCAGCCGAAATCGTAAAAAATCCAAGATGGCCGCCGTTTCGGCTTAAAAAAGACATTTTTGGCTACAACTCGGCTATTTTTTGGTCTATTGTGATGGTTTTGGTGTCTAACCCCATGTTTTGGGGGTCAAGGAAGTGGATTATAATGATAATTTTGGTGTAAAACCTAATCTTCCACATGATACTAACCTTTTTCCCATATTTAGGGTTAAATTTTCCTTGTCCTTTACCCTTACCCCACCCGCCATTTTTTGCACTTTTTTCTGTATTTTTTAAAAATCATGTTATCTACCATACTCTTAATAACAAGTTCTAGCTATCAATCTGGTGTTTTCTACCAATGATACAACAAGAAATATAACTTACGTTATATGATACCGGTATGCAGATACCGGTATGTGGCTGGTGCATTTAGGATGCATGGTAACTGTGCAACCAGTGCTAATACTGTATCTGCTTTATAGTGCCCATTGACATTCATTGGTCAATAGACCTTTAACAATAGTCAAAGTGTACAATTCTACTGTACAAAATGTAAGTGTACAATTTTGTAAAATGACTTGAATAAGCCTTCTATATGCCAATTGTCCAGCACAAAGCCAAATGTACTTTACTGGATGATGTACACTGTATCTGCCGTCTTGCCTAAAAACACATTTTTACTATAACTCAGTCAGCTTTTTCATCTTTTAGCCTAGTTTTGGTGTTTCACCATCACCACTTGGTCCCTTATTTCTCATGCCTGCTTTTCCCTACCACGTACGGTATATTGCTGTACTTTTATAAAGTAAGAATCCTCACGTTTGATGGGTAATTTGATACCATTTGAGTGATTTTCCAACCAGTTCTATGACAAACAAATGTTAAGTATGATGTATGTTCCTCACATAGCATCATAATGGTAAAGTCATCATCTCACTCTCTGTGACTGAAAGTGCCTAAAGCTGAGGTAATTAATATCTGTTGACTTTATCAGTTATTTCCAGTTCTCTTTTCCAATTCCAAAATGTGGCCCAAGCACAACAAGCAGTTAGAGTATGTGCATCTAGGCTGTCTGTTACAGGAACATAAAACATGGAGAGGCCCATTAACAATGTTGACAAACTCAAGGAATGTCTGGATACCCGAGATCTCATCAAACTCAACTTATAGCTATTTTAGGTGGAGAGCTGTCATACCGCAGACTCATATCCCATCGAGATTATTGTACACCCACACGTGTACACTTTGTATAAGGTCTCGATACCAAATCTCTGCTCAAGGTGAAAATGAAGGTGAGCTTGACTCTTCTTGTGACTGGAGGAGAGTCTGATAATCGATCTCCCTGCCCCTGATCTGCCTACTGAAGATGACATGGTGAATGCATTCAATCGAAAGTCAACCAATGGCATCATACAACCAACTGCCCATACCAACCTTGAAGATATTGTTGATAGTAAACTAGGCATCAATGATTCTACATCTTAATTGTGATATTGGATTACATACAAAGGTGCACGATGAAACTGGTACCTTGGTATGTGTTGAGACCAAGAGCATGAGGCATATGGAATCGAGCACATGGAAAAAATGAAAGGGACAGATCAGCATCAACACTTGTGATGCCCAAAGCAAGCTGATGTACGGACAGTACTGCTGATGCAGATTCTTCCATGTATAATACATTGACTCATGGGATGCATCATCCAGCCGAAACATTACCTTTGTGCTGGACAATACTGGCATATCACAGAAGGCTTATTCAAATCATTTTAAAATTCAATTTGTGCACCTACAGTAGAACTGTAGTGTATGATTACATGTCTAATGACCAAATGCTAATTAGCACTACAAAGCAGATACAGTACAGTATAAGCACTGGCTTCACAGTTACCATGCATCCTGAATGCACCAGCCACATATACCGATATCTGCATGACACATACATATAGCGTAAGTTATTTGTATTTCTTGTTGTATCGTCAGTAGAAAACACCAGATTGATAGCTAGTACTTGCTGTTAAGAGTGTGGTAGATAACATGACTATAAAAAAATACAGAAAAAAGTGCAAAAAAATGGCGGGTGGGGTGGGGGTAAAGGACAAGGAAAATTTAACCCTAAATATGGGAAAAAGGTCAGTATCATGTGGAAGATTATGTTTTACACCAAAATTATTATTATAATCCACTTCCTTGACCCCCAAAACATGGGGTTAGACACCAAAACCATCACAATAGACCAAAAAATAGCCGAGTTATAGCCAAAAATGTCTTTTTTAAGCCGAAACGGCGGGCATCTTGGATTTTTAACGATTTCGGCCGGGGCACCCTGAATTTCGCATTTTTTTCGTTCTTTTTTTCAAAAATGGTGTCAGTAGGCATAAAGTCATCAAACTAAGGTGTGATGAGCATGTTCTGAAAATGTGACCTAAAATTGACCCTCTATAGCCCACCTCTACTTACATGAGACACCTGCATGGCTGCTAGCAAGTGGTTTGTTGTTTAATCAGCACAGTGTTTCTTTCTTTCTCTGTCATTCATGGGATCGGGTCAGGGCGAGGGATATCAAAAGAAAGAAGTCGAGAGACAACAAGTTGTCCCTTGCACCGTACCCAATACCATCAAATTGTCATTACGATCGCTGACAATTTTTATTTTTCTTAAGTCTCAAAATCGGGTTGCGTCTTATACATTGTATGGGTGCATCTAAACACGGAACTTACCCGGTAAATGGTATTTTCCACTCTACAAGAGGGTTATTTTGTGGATCAAATGAATGGAGGTTTGTTCCGATAATGCCTTTGACAAAATTGTGCCGTGTCCTTTCTTATCGACGTTTTGCGTCTGTGTGTCGTAGCGTGCGGCCTGCGGGTAAACTACTGTCGTATTTGACGCTGTGGTTATCGTCGGGCTTGACAACTGTGCATGGTTTAACGTAATGTCCACATACTTGGTTTCACGTTGTGTGGTTTGCAGGGGCCAATACCGGCCATCACTTAAGCGGGGGCACCGCTTAATCAACTGTTAAACAGGAGAAAAACTTGTCTCTACTCTCACCGCTTAATCGCAGCTGCGATTAAGCGGTGAGCACTGTACCGATAATATACTGTATGGCTGTAATGCACTTGTCAATGTAATGACGCACCCCACTACCCCGGACATGGGTGCGTCATGGTCATTTTTTGACTGACCACACGGGGTTTTTGACGGACACCACAGTCACTTTTTTGACGGACAACACGTTGAAAGTGACGCACACCTCGGTCACTTTTTTGACGGACATCCTCGGTACATTTGACGCACCCCCGTAAATACTGAAACGATTTTTGCATACGTTTTATTCACGCAATTTCATTTTCTTTTGGTTCGTAAACATAATTAGGTGATACGCTATCAGCGTATCACCTATTGTGATTGTCAAAATCTCTCTTTATTTTTTTTTATTCTTCTTTCTTTCTGGACAATTTTGTGTCGTCAATATCTCAACAATGACATTACGGAATGACATGAAATTTTCAGTCAACATGTCTCATAACAATATCTAGCCACAATAAGGTTTTCATGACAGTAACATATCTATGACGTCATTTAGGCGCCATTTTGTGATTTTCGGACCTTGTCACATGATCGATCATAACTTCATAACTAGATGTAATTTCTGCGTCATTTTCGGTGGACATAAAGTTCAGGTCACGCTCTATCTTACTTTTTAACGCTAGTTACCCAGGTCTTCATTACGCGTGCGTAAGAGCGCGTCAAAATTTTAAAAGGCTCAAAACGACTTCCCAATGGGAAATCTCGAAGTTTCAGACAATTTTAAGCGTTTCAAACATTTTCTCGCGTGCGCGTCCGTCCGCGCAATTTCGCGCGCAGAGGGCGTAACCAACATGAAAATGCAATTTTTTTGACTGATTTGGATTCCTGATACTTTGAGTAACAATATCCACTGATTTCCGATCGATGTTGACCTATAACAAAGGAATGGGCTGGCGTCAAAGTTGAAATTTCGTGTGCGCGTCTATGTGGAAATATAGCGAAAAACATGTCTTTGTTTATTTCGCAATAGCTCTTTAAAAAGTCCGTTGACCCTATGTTTTTATTGCATATTACAAAAGCATATGAATTGGAAATAACGTTTCAAGTATCAATATTTCCCGAAATACATTATGACGTCATCATATCATCATCTGAAATCAAAAAAGTGGAATTAATTTTTTTGAGGTACTGTTTCTAACATTCATTTGCTCGTATCTCTGTTGTTTAAGCTCAATATTATCCCAAATTCACATATGTTGTACTTTTAACATTTGCCTTTCAAGTCCATGTCATGGTTTTGAAATTTGATGACGTTATCATACTTTAAATTGTGATTAAAAGTAAAGATGTAAAATCGGACAAGTTTACGTGTTATGTCTATGGGAAGTGATTTTTTTTAAAACCATCCATTGACTTGACAACGTTTAAGCAACTTTATCTCAGCTGATTTTGCTTCATTTCCTCTGAAATTTAAGTATGTTGTAGCTGAGACAATAAGCTGCAGTTATCATGCATTTTGTTCTTTGAAATCTTCTCATGAGGTTGACAATTTTGCAGTTTAAAACTGAAAATGAGAATGGAATGTGGATGAATCGATTCCTGATTCATCTTTCACATACATAAGTTTACGTTCCTCATATTTTCTCGTCGAGACGTATGGCCGAGTGGTTAAAGGCGCCGTCTCAGAGACGTGAGGTTGCACTCGTGCAGGTTCGAACCCCACAAGATCACGAAACAAAATACCTAGCTATTTTACTTTTTTTTTCTTCAATGGTGTATTACACATTCGTCCATGTAGAAATTACGTTCGTATATAAACGCACCTATACACACACACACACACACACACACACACACACAATATCCCTCTGTTTTGTGTTGGAGACCACATTGCTTCGACTGCTGCAGAATGTTGCATCCTGACTCTGTCAAATAGTATGTAATGACGACAACGGAGGTGTTGTACTTTGAGCAATTGTCTTTCAAGTCCATGTCATTGTTTTGTACTTTGATGACGTCATCACACTGAAAATTGTGATTAAAGGCAAGGTATCAAAATCAGCCGATTATAGGTTTTATGTCTGCGGGACGTATTTTTCCGAAATTGCCAGAAATGGCACAGCGACCTCAGTCGTTACAAGGCCGCATTTCCTTCTAGCAATGCAATACATGTTCACGCGGCCACAATTGTTGAGTGGGCATTGACTTTTTCCCCCTGTAATATCTATACATTTTTTTTCGGCCTTACCGTTTCCGTGGATGTCCCGTGGCCGAGTGGTTAGAGAAACCGTTTTGCATGCACGCTCAATATAAATTCAAGGTGCCTACATCTCATTCTTTTCTTTGTCGATCACAGATGACCGACATCTGATGACCCCAGGCGTATCACCTAACTCGTCAGTGTGACGAGTTTCATGTCTCGTTTGTAAAAGTTTCGGCAAGTTTCCCTTACCATGGCCCTGTAAGCACCGTACCGTCATTCACCGTACATCACGCTGCTGCTACGATATTCCTCCGTACAGTAGTAGGCCTAGTATGTATTCTGTGCATGCAATCCATACATGACAATCACATGTGTGCAGATGCGCTGTGTGTGCGCGGCCATTGCTAGTGCGGTGGATGCATACTGCTGCAGCGCGGGTACACACCACGCCACTGCATTCCCGCGAGTAAAACACATACAGCCTAGTCGCTGTTGGTACTGTACGTAGAGATTCGCACAGCTAACAGAGTTGATCGCGCGTCTGGTCGGGCTATCCCGCGAGCAGAAAATGGCATGCTGCAGGCAGTTTCTTCTGCTGCCGCTTCTTTTACTGTCAAGAATTCGCCTTTGTCACCACAGATTTCATGGGTTTGTTGGAGGGAAAATGTAAGGAGAAAGGGTGGCTTTTAGATTATGTGCTTGCCAGATTCTGGCAAGCATTTTTCCCTCTTATTCCAAAACATTTCCCGAATTTGATTTTCACTTGCCGCGGGACAGCGCTCACTGTAATTTCACTCGCGGTATGTGTATCCGGTACTGGTAGCGTGCAAAAATGCGTGCAGTTTTCCATAGCCAAGTGACGTACCAGGACGCGCCGCGCCCCTCGGTTTAAAATAATGCATGTTATTTTCCATAGCCAAGTGACGTACCATGACGCACCCCTCGGTCAAAATTTTGACTGACAATGATGGGATTTTGACGCACCCCTCGGTCAAAAATTTGACGGACAAAGCTGGTAAAATGACGAACACCTGGGTCACAAATTTGACGGACCAAACGAGGAAATGACGCACCCATGTACTCAGTAGACCAAACAGGAAGCAGTGATCGGGAATTACAGGCCAACGCCTTCTTCCTGTACCAGATGATGATGATGATGATGATGATGTCCGGGGGTAGTGGGGTGAGTCATTACATACATGTACATTGACAAGTGCATAAAAGTGCACAATCACAATTGCCTTCCGCTGCAATCTTCCAGTGAAATCATCCGAAGTAGACAGTCAAGAACCTACACTAGTAAAGTCGCCAACACAGCCCACAGCTACAGTAGCTCAGGCCCAGGGCTCAGCTCAGGCCCTCGCCTCAGTCACACACACACACACATACACACGCACACACGTACACACACAAGCAACCAAGCCAAGCCTAACATAATTACAAATAGGTGGGACCGTTCACATCGACTCTGTGATATGTACATCGAGATCGTCATTTCACTCACTCTGGCCTATTTGCAGGATCATCAAAATGTCTTTCTGGCTTCAATATACTCTTTGGCTGACGCTCTAGTTTTTCTGCCATAACTTTCGCAAAGCTTTCGTCGTTCGTGGCTTCTTTCTACCAGTGTCTACCTGCACGTACGGTGTCGAGACGAAATCCGAATACAGCACACGACCCTTGACTTTACATCAGGCTCTGACTTGATATTTCGTTAAAAACTAAACATTTTTCAACAATAACCATTCACAGAAATCTGTCCACGCAATGAAAATATACCAATTATTTACAAATATAATTAATGGAACGTTATAATCAAGAAAAATATATTCATGCCAAACAATAAAGTAGCAAAACTCCAGCAAAATCATAAAGAATGTGTCTGATGGGGCACCAAAGAGATGGGCACAGTACTGATATTTCATCGTACTCGTCGAATCGTTTGTAAACATACGATACGCGAGGCCCTTAAGCCCCCGTCACACTACAGCGTATAAATCAGCGAATGCCTAGCGGATGGGCAAAATTTGGCAAAGTCCAGATACGCTCGAATCCGCTCGAATCCGCAAGCAAAACGTCGTTTTCGAACGTTCGCCTAACGAATGATGAGCATATGCTAACCGTGTTACGAGCGGATTAAGTAGCGAATGAAAGCGAAAGCGTACAGTCCGCCCAGCGGATGCTGAGGGGACAAAGCGAATGAGGAGCGAATGCCCAACATATGCAGAGCGATACTGCGGCAGTCACGCGACGGATCTCGACTGACGCACATTTTCCCAAATCATTTTGAGTAGTGACAGTGTCGAGTAACGTTGTGATTGTGAGAATGGCCCCAAAAAGAAGGAAGGAGAAGTCACCACCAAGTGCTGCTGATGTCATTACCCTCGACAGTCCTCAAGATTCCTGTGTTCCTTCTGATGATCACGTTGACGATGATGTGGGGAGTCCAACATCCTCCATTACGTCTGGTGCCTCCAACTGTTCCTAGCCTGGACCTTCAGCGAAAAAAAAAAAAAAAAAAAAAAAGCCAGAAGCAAACGCCGGGACTTTAATATCCCGGAAGTTCGATGAGAAGCTGATTATACAACCCGAACTGCCCTCGTCTTCGGATCCAGGCCCTGATCCACATCGTTCTTCGATGTTTTCCTCTCCTCCGTTTTCTCTTGTCTTGGATGTATTTGGCGATTGCCAGCTGGTTTAGGTCATGCTCATGTTGATGAACAGCTAGAAGATATTGCATCTGAAATCTCTGAGCGTCCTCCATTTCTGATGACCAACTGATAAATGCTACCTGTGCTGTCCAGATTTGCTGTGCGAATTTGGACGAACGGCGAACGAATGAGAAGCGAACGCAGAGCGACTACAACTTTCGATTAGCGGGCGCTAAGCGACCACAAAGCGTATTGTCATTCCGTTCGTCATCCGCTCAAGATTTTGGACATGTCCAAAATCAAAATTTGTCTCCGGCGGATCTCTGCGAATCTCTGCGAACAGCTAGCGGATACAGCGAACGCCAAGCGGGTCACGAACGATGAGCAACGGATGTGAGCGTATCTCCAAATTTTCGGATCCGCTGGGCATTCGTTGGCTAGATACGCTCTAGTGTGACGGGGGCTTTAGCTCCGTAGGTCATCGTCGTAGGATTCGTATAGTGTAGAACACTAGGCCTACGTTATACACAGATCCGATCCTTCATGCATACTGTACGGAGACATCCGCTCCCTTCAAGATCTTTGATGATTCATTCTCGATCCCCTCGCTCGCTCGCTCGCTCGCTCCCCCCGATCCGAGGCATGCAAGCTAGCTAGCCGCGCAAGCCGCGCAGTGCAGTTGACGAGAGTGCTAGGCTAGTGCAATGGAAACACACACTCTATTGCACACTATTATTGCACAATAACAGGGGATTTTTGGAGGAAAGGGACTTTTTTTCTGAAGAGACTCCAAACACATTCTGGCCTACTGTTATTGATCCGTACTTGGTGGTGGTAAGTTATACTCTACGTAATTTCCAGATTAGTTGGAGGGGATTTTTGCTTTGTTTCGTAGTGTACAAATTATACGTCGTATAATTCAACTGAATTGACAAGTTCACGCACGTTCGCAGCAGCTGTATTAAAAACTGAAGAGCCTGTGCTGTAACGTACTGCGCTGACTGTGCTGTGGACTTTGTTATTCTAAGGAGCTAGGTTCTATATAGCTCCTTGGTTATTCTGTTCGAACATTGACAATCTCAGACTCAATAAACAAATGCGAATTAGATTCAAACGTTAGAAGATAATAGAAACTGTCTACACCTTTAAACGTGTTGAAATACCCCCGGCCCGGGTAAGACGTGGCGGTACTCGTTGGACGTTAGAGAGGTCGGATTCGATTGAGTTTACTTACTGTTTAGTTTACAATTTTGACTCAGAGTCTGACTGTCCACTGAAGTCTAACAAGACGTCTAACGTTACTGTTGAAACTGGCAATTTACGCCTTGGCAGCAGGTTTTTCTAACGTTACAACATTCTACACGTGTATCTTGACATTGTGTATTGCAGATGTTGTGGACGGTTATTGCAGATGATTTATTTGATGCATGTGGTAAGTTATGTTGCTGATTAACGTTACAGCTGATTAAATTGCACAATGACAATTTAAACCCCTTCCTTGCCCTTGTCTAATTTTAGATTCTAATGTTAATTAATCTAAGTTTAACTATTAATCAGTAAACGTGAACTCCTCAAAAAAGTCATGTGATTCCAATTTGATGTATCATGTATTTGTCTTCAAACTAGGCCTAACACTCGTTAGACTAGACCTAGGCCTATATTATTTTATTCAAATGTGACATTGTAAAAAAAGCCTGATTAATTGTCTTTACAATGACATTGACAACTCACTTGTTTACATTAATTTATGCATTCCTGTAAAATGCACAGTAGTCAGTATAGTAAGGGTACTAGATCTCGCGCAGGGACCTAATGATCGCGCATAGCGTAACTGCGTATAGCAAGCGATATTACGCGTAGGACTAAGCGCAAAATTTGCCGATACGCCCATGGAATAAACATACCTGACTTACCGCTCAACATGAGAAGGAAGCAGGTAAGAAATTTTGATTTCCAACGAATTTTCCACTAAATTTCCAATTTTTTACCTTGTGCAAACCTACCTTCCCTTAAAATCTGTTCTAAGGATGTTGTAGCCTAGACGTGTCGTCTCGCTTGTCTCGTTCGTAGTCGATAGAATTCGTAATTTGTTCGATCGATCGTTTACCACGTGACGTCATCATACACAAGAACAATGTATGCTGCCAGCTACGCTGAAATACTGTTAATAAATTATGTTGTTTGAAGTCAAATTTTAACACAACGATTATAATATTACAAAGGAATAAATATTTCAGTCTATCGAAGTTGAAGTGTGATTTCAATTTGAATTTGCTTGTGATTTCTTGCGCTAACTTGTGATATATTTGTGACAGGGGAGGGCCATAATATGAAGAAAACAAATTAGATGAGAGTGTGACAAATGGGTGACGAAAATGAGAGGGTGACGAATGGGTAAGCACACACACAAACACACACACACACACACACACACACACACACACACACAAAGTATATGTTCATATTTTACTTTTTTCCATTTTATATTACGTGTATATTATTGGTTAAAGTGATTAGAAATATTGTAAGAAAACTTTATAAATGAAAATCATTAACGATTATGAAAATATCAATGATAGAAATAATGATAATAAGAATGATAAAATGATGATGGTGGTGGAAGTAATAATAATAATGAAAATGATAATGATGATGATGATTATGATGATCGATGATGGTGGTGGTGATAATAGTAATAATGATGATATTAATAATAACAATAATAATAATAATAATGATAATAATAATAACACATATAATAATAATAATAACAATAATATACACAAGTTAGGTAAAACTGCTGTTGCTTATAACAGGGACAAATTTAATATCAAGTGAAAAAATATTCTACGAAAGCCGGAGCACGTTACAGCCGCAGAGGGGCAGACACTTTCACGCATGAAACTACAGAGGGCAGCTGCGCGATCTTTACATACCCCGAGAAATTGAACGCATAAAAGAAAGTCCGACATACAAACGGCGACAGCGCACTACTCCGTCATCGTATCATCAGGAGATTCTGGGAGGTGATTTTTCTGCTTTTTCGTGATATTCATTGAGAAATTCAGGTACGATTATAGAATAACTTCTATTATAAGAGCATTTCAAATTTACGTGCGCGATATCTAGACCCCTCAACCATACTGCATGCTGCATGAGTACGAGGAAAAGTGAAATGTGAAATGTTGCAAAATAGAGCAAACGTGTTATGTCAAACAGTGTAATTCCATTTGCTTTGTCGTTTCAAAGAAGGAATGCGCTTGAAAAGAATGCATTGTGAGATTATCATGACATTAGATTCCAGGCTTCATCCATAGTCATACATTGTAGATTTAAAAGACTGCACTACATTTGTAGTATCTGCAGATTAAAATTAAGGCAACAATTGGTAGGCCTACACTTTGTAAAGGTTGACCAAACAATCATCTGATGTCTAGGAAATGGGAGTTTTTGAAAGTGCTCTCATTCCAACATTGCTTTAAATATGCCAGTGGCCTTTTTTTCTTTCTTTCTTTTGTCATCAAAACTGTACATTATCAAGACAATTTAGCGGAATTGTTGCGACTTTTCAGTGTTCATCTGTCCCCATACTCGGCTGTTTTGGACATTCCAAGAACACCCAGTCATAGCAAGTGAGGTGTCATTTTAAAGATAATTAATCAGGCTTTCTTATACATTGTATGATGTCATATTTAATGAAAATAATGCAGGTATTAGAAAAATATGATATACACTTGTATCAAACCTTAATTGCAGAACTTATTTTGAGGAGTTTAAAACATTTTTAGAATCTATAACTGTAACCTGTTTCTCCCGCAGTTCTCTTTTGAACATAGAGCCCCCAATCAATGGCACTGCCCCCAAATGAGATTCATTTTGCAGGCTGACCTAGAACTGACTTAATGGTAATCTACCTCAGCGAAAGCGGGCAAGAAGTTGGTATGCATCCCCATTCCATGCTCAACTACATGTTCTATCAAACAATGCAAAATATTGATTGGGTGAGAGGATTGAATAGAGAGGGAACATTTTTCAAAATAAAGCATTGTGAAGTGCTGTCAAAAGCATTATTGTGAGATCATCTCCAATATTATGCCTCAAATTTGAATAGTTTTATTCATTTCGTGGCCATACAAAAAAGTATAATTTTTTGTATATCGGGTACATAGGTATAGTGACAGGGCTGCCAACTCTCACGCATTGAGCGTGAGACTCACGCAATTCAACCAATTTTGACTGTCTCACTCTGATAAACGAAATCTCACGCTAAACCCCCAAAATGGAATGTAGGTGACTACAAACATAAACTTTTATATATCTCTAAATCTTCTGATATTCCGAATATCGATATGCCCGAGCCCAAAATTTCGAGATTTTCCCGCGCGGGTGTCTTCACGCGCAAAGATGAGCTACTGGATTACGATTAGTTTCTACCTATACCACGTGAGCTGTACTTTTGGCAAATTACAGTACATGTGGCTATGACGTGTGCTTTACATCGCTTTACATACACTGACTGTGTACAGCAGGCCGCCAGGCGCTAGCCAGGAGGTCGCTCCGCTCCCTCGCAGTGTCTCACGCCAAACTCTCACTCAAGGTTGGCTGCCCTGTAGTGAGGTGCCCGCACCTTGCCAGGGGCCCAAATACCGCCACCCGGCTTAAAATTGTTACAAGCACACTGAACACAGAATTATGCCCGGGACTGTGTTCAGTATCCCTTAAAAAACTTGAAATTTGGTAGGGTTACCACAAACAAGCAAAGTGTGGTGAAAAACAAGTAGTTTTTCGTGAAAATGTGAAATTTATATTTAGGAATACGTGTTATAAGTATCATCATGGTCACCCGCACGCATCTTTTACGTGCCTGTCTATGGAAGCTTCACGGTCATCGCACATGACTTTTACGTGCTTTGTCTATGTGAGCGTGGGTGGCGAGTTGCGGGCCCCTTCCTTAGCGCGCAACTTTTTCGCATCGTTCGCGTTTGAGGATGATAGCTGCAAATTTCCGGTATCAAACAGTAAATTTGTGGTTCCATTGGAATCTTCAGAATTTTTCCATTATGTAAATGGGATTTCATAGAATTGCAGTGACGAAATGTGATTCAAATATGCATTTGAAACATTAACTATGGCGAGGTGCGGGTCACCCAAGTATACAAGTTTTTATCGAGTCAGCGTCGTCCATAGTTTTAACAAGAAACCCTCAAGGCAGAGTATTTTTGCATGATATTACAGTTGAGTAATATTCTATTTTTCTGCTTAGACTGTAGAGTCTGCAGCATGCCAAGGCCCGATAGGCCATCGACCTCTAGCGATGGTTCCCAGGAACGTTTCTGCCTCCTGTCCGGAACCTGTCCAGACGAGCACTGCCAGTCGAGGCTCTACTTCCTCTCCTACGACCCGAGCGTCGAGTGCAGCAACTGTGGCCAGCGGCACCCCCTGGATGCCGTGCGGGGAGTCGCCGAAGTCACCGACCCCGACGTGGCACTGCGCAACATGGTGCGGAACGTGCTCGTGGGCAAGCTGGCGCCGAAGAAGACGACCGACTCGGTGAAGGTGCTCGGCCTCTCCAACTACCAGTGCAAGCTGCTGAGCCCGCTGCTCACCGAGTATGGCATGGATAAGCAGGGCAAGGCGCAGCCCCTGCGCAGCCTCAACCAGAACGACATCTTTGATTGCGCCAACCTCGGTGGCCGGGCATTCCTCATCCAGCCCGAGCACGTGGACATTATGGGGTACGGTCGGGACCAGACGGGGAGCGCGGGCTACCTCAAGAACACGCTGGAGCAGATACGGCTCGTCAATGGCGATGCGGAGGTCCTCATTCCCATCCACGCTGACGGGGATGGCCACTGCCTGGTTCATGGCATTTCACGGGCCCTGGTCGGCCGCGAGCTCTTCTGGCACGCCCTGCGCACCAACCTCAAGCGGCACTTCGAGCAGAACCTGGCCCAGTACCAGGCCCTGTTCCGGGACTTCGTCGACAAAGACGAGTGGCAGCACATCATTCAGGAGAGCGACCCGGAATACTTCCCGGGCCCCAACGAGCTCATGGGTTTGCAGAACATCCACATCTTTGGGCTGGCCAATGTGCTCCGTAGACCCATCATCCTGCTGGACTCCCTGAGTGGTCTGCAAAGCTTTGGAGACTACTCAGGTACATAAATCTTCAGTGCATTCTTAAGATAACCTTTTATAACCTGTTCCATGAGAATTATTATGATTTTTCTTGTATTTTTCCCCCATCAGAAAATTATTTGTGAGCTTCACAAAAGTAAAATGTGTAAAAGTCACAGATTATTAATACAATGTGACAGTTAACGATATTTTCATGGCAATATTTTATGTGCAGAGTGTACAGTCTTTGATACTTGGATATACTGCTGGTTTGCTATGTTTTCATAGTTGGGAATACAGTATTCATCGCATAATCGGGACAGGTTGGGAGTAGCAAACACGACCCCTTTAAGCGGGGTGCCCGATTTCGCGATGTGCACTCACCATACACTAACGGCATACGACATGTACATGTAATGCACACACACACACCCACACACACACACACATGCATACTGACGTACTGTACATGTGCCCGAATACACAACCATGCTACCCCTCAGCGCGACCCTCTAGCTCTCCCTGCATTCTCGCAACGATGTAGAGTCATAGCAACCGGGTTCTTCTTCTGTCACCTCTCTTCAAACACAAAATATGTGGATTAAAAAGCTAGCACTTTCTTAAACATTCGTAGAATTCTTGAACATGTAGAGCGTTTTGTACAGACTCATATCCACAACCATGGGAAATGATTACCCAGAACTGTGGGAACGTCAATGAAAAGTCCCTCAATCATTCAATCATCACGGCTTGATTGTTTACTTGCCGCGATCACTGCACTGTATGTGTTGTCAATATGTAGCGATCTAGCTCGCCATATATACACATGTACAGAAAAGCGAAGGCGGGCAGCGAGCTGAAATGTATGTGTACTGGATGGACAGAGGTCAAAACACACCAGTCCGAAGCTTGCTTTGTAAGTTCGATGTAAACGACAGCTGATAGGGAATCTTTGAAATATTGTTGTGGTATTTTGGTAGATTTTTTGTGTAATACCGGTATATCAACAAAATCAAAGATCGCTTGAAGAGAAATTGTCCCGTTTATCAGAGGTCCCCGCCCGATTATCCAGTGAAAATAACATGCATTGGAAATGTTTCTGGGAAGCGTATTTCATTTAAGCGAGGTTCCCGATTATCAGATGCCCGATTATGCGATGAATACTGTATCTTCAATCAGAGAAGCTAGTAAAGAGCTACAGTTCAGCCAGCGATCAAGTTCCCCCTAGATCGCGATCACAGGCGATCAGTGATCGCATACGCGATATGTCGCAATCAATTGATTGTATGCCGAATTGCATACAATCAAAACTGATCGCCCGTGATCGCGATCTAGGGGGAACTTGATCGCTGGCTGAACTGTATCCAGTGTATACATGCAGTGCATTCGCTTCTACTGACTGTATTGCATCTTTTATAATTCAGTTTGTGTGAGTTAGCAGAGCTGCCAAGGTGACCTGATTCTACATGAGGCTTTCTGAAAAGCTAAAAAAATCTCTGCTTGTCCTGACCAGAAAATATATTTATTGTCTCCCTGATTTGGGAAATATACTTTGCCTACAGGTATTTAAAAGCATAAGATATGGGTACCTCCAGATCCCTCTTTGGAATCTCCATGCTAGTACATGATTTTGGTATGTGTGCCAATGGTGGCAGACCTTCATCAGTTATTGCTGTGTCTGGCAACGCTCTGGTGAGCTATGTGTGTAAGGTTGGCGGTGACTTCCTTGAATTTGCAGGTTATGTGCAAGACTTGAATATATAATGCATTGCAGACAGCTTGTCTAATTCAAATTTTGATTACATGTATCTGCTCCCCTTTAAGGTGTATTCCTGCCCGTTCTGCATAGCCGCGATGAGTGTCGCGGAAAGGACGGAACCCTCAACAAGCCTCTCTGTGTGGCCTGGAGCAGCTCTGGGCGCAATCACTTCATAGCCCTTGTTGGGGTCAAAGGTCAGTGCCTAACAGACAAATAAGCAAACCAACTCTCAGAACAGAAAAAAAAACAAAAAAACAAAAACAAAAACAAAAACACCCATTACCAAGAAAGAGGGCAAAAAAAGTAGCGACAAGGAATTCATTGAAAGATTTCCTTCCAGTTGTCTTTTGCTCTCGTCTGTGTTTATTGTAAGTTATACAAAACTGTGATAATCATGATGTAAGCAGAATCTGGAAGGCTTTTTCTATCTCAACCATTTTTGAAGCTGAGGGTATAATGCTCCAGCTTTGTTTATTTGTTTTTATAATGGGGCCAGAAAAAAAAAATATTCCCAGGTGAGTGTAAGATGTAACTAATCCTCCTTCCTGCTTTCCTGGCACAACAAGAGCGATTAACCAGGCAGGTAATGAATTGATGCTTACGAGTGTGTAACATTTTATAGTGTAAAGGGCAATTATCGCAAGTCAACCTAAGCATGAAGTAGCATTTTACTTTGAAATTTGTAGCATTTCAGGCGTGGCTTAGGAGCAAATGAGGGTAGTAAATTAAGTACAGCTGTAGGTTCAGAAGTTAAAAAAAACCAAATGCAAGAATCAAAGTAGTGATTAAATCATCCGGTGATTTATGATAAAAGAAAAACGAGTGGATGGATTAACCCTTTTCTAACTGGGGGGGGGGGGGGGGGGGGTCAAATTGACCCCCCCCCCCGACGTTTCGCGCCACGATTTGGCAACGCGCAAAGATTTTGCCGCGTCGTTTCACGACTTTTTTCATTGAAGTCTCCCGCATATTTTGAGACCAAATTTGCGACGTCCGGGTACACCGTTTTGAAGTTACGTAATGTTTTGCATATGCATGTCAACCAAAAAACAGCTCAAATTCATGATATCGAGTGCAAATCCAATGCAAATTGTGTTTTTTGGTTAAATTGATATAAATTAGATTATTTCAACTTTTAACCATTGAAATTAATCATTTCTAGTGTAGATAAGCCTGAAAAAGTGCCTACAACAAATTTTGACAAAAAAACAATAGAAAACAAAAGGTCGAAAAAACAATAAAATACATAAGAAATTAACAAAACAATAAAAAACAAGAGAAATTGATTTCGATTGTGCTATTTTTTTTCAAGAGAATTGTTTGATGTGTCTTGAGAAATTCTGACACAAAATTTAGCAATCCTCCAGTCTTTTTGATGGAGTTATAGGTGAAAATATGATTTCGTGCACAAATTTGCATAATTAATTTATTAAAAATAGAAAGGCAATATTCTTCTATTGTATGACCATTTTATCTTGTAGTTTACATCCAGCTCTATCTTCAGGCAAAATTTCGCGGCGATTGCACGATCGGCGGCCGAGATCTGAAGGGGGGGGGGGGGGTCAAATTGACCCCCCCTCAGTAAAAACTTGGTCTCAAATAGCCCAGTTAGAATAGGGATAAGATTATAAGGATTTGACATTCTCTTGCATTGTAAATGTAGTATCTCCATCCAATTCACATTCTTGCATCAAGTCTTCCCATTTCTCCTGTTGAAGATGGGCTAGTCCCAAGGAGACTTTGGGAAACTGTATGTGAAGTGCGTGCAATAGAAAATCCATTCGTCCTCAATTAGTTCAGATCATTTTTCCTTTCAGTCATTTGCAGCTATTTTACTTGGTGTTATATTTCTTTCCTTGATTAGGGCGCCCTCTACCTCGCCTACCCCGCTGGATGCTGACTAAAGCATGGGGAACCCCCCAAGAGGCTATAAATCAATACATTGAGTTTGATGCTGATGACATGTGCACCATCGGAGGGGAAAGAACACTACAGGTTTGATGTCATACCCTCGCTTATACAGTTGCTTTAAATAATCTAGAACACTACAAAACAAAACAAAACAAATATTACGCATAAAGAAAACAAAGGTTTACTACGTGTATTTAAAACACAAAGCAAAACAAAGATTACTTTTTAAAATGCAAAGCAAAACATAAATAAAGACTACTATAAGAAAATGTAATTAACAAAACTTTATCTTACACAACCCTTTCAAAGCCAACTCCAAGTAAACCAAGCCTTGAAAAATCTGTTGGTTTGGGGGCACTGGATTGGATGTTTTATGTCAAACATTTCTTCACAGACTTTACACTCGTATGTCTTTTCCAAGCAATGCCGTTGCTTCATCTCATTTAAAGAGACTCTGAACACCAATTTTTATTTTTTTTTTTTTTCTTTATTTTTCTTTCTTTCTTTCTTTTTTTAAATACAAAAATCAAGGAGAGGTTGTGTTGCGTCCATAGAACCAAGTCTTGGGCGTCACAGTCAATGTGCGTGTAGACCAACATTCTGCATTACTGTTTTTTCCTCAGAAAGGAATGAGTTCATGTACCATGTGCTTCGTAAAAAGCCCGAGGACAAAAATTGTTGATCCATGCATGAAACTAGTTGTAGATGAGTATAACTGTCCAGAGTACTCAATCAAAGAAACATGTTTGTGTTTCATTTTCTCAGTGTAGTTCTTTCAATGCGATATTAAACTTAGTTTTTAAAAGGGTATTTGATTTTATGGTAAAGGAAGAGTCATATTCAAACAGGAAACAAAGAAGAAAACAATAGCTGTCTCTTAATTTATGTCTTTACAAGTTCAAGAAAGCTGCTCATTATGATGTATGATGATATTTTACACTTTCATGAATGTTTGCAATTTGCAGGAAAAGTATGTACAGCGCCTTGCAACTGCAATGGAGGGACTCTTCCTAGACAAACATGGTGTACACCCATCACTGGTGTCCGATGCATACAACTACATCTACAAAAGAGCAGGTACAGGTCAAGAACTAAAACCCCTCTCCCCTTTACTGGAAGTATGTATTCCGCGTAATAACCCTATAGGACGTACAGTACATAATCTTTACTGCACAGTTGGTTAAATGTTCATTTTAGTCTGTGTCGCTTGTGAGTCCCTACCCGAGCCTGGCTATGAACTTGATTGAACTCGGACCTTTTCATACTTTGAATGAAGAGGCCATCGTATTTCTGGAATGTTTAAAAGACCAATCTGTACCAAAAGATAAACTTGAAATGCTGTGAGAAATGTTGTCGTATGTGGCATGATGAAGAAAGAAAGTTGATGGATAGAAGAGGGAGGGAAGAACGAATGAGAAGGAAGAAAGAACGGAAAGAAAAAAGAAGAAGTTAAAGACGAAAAAGTATGAAGAACAACGCTGCAAAATTATTTTGCATTGTCCAAGATTTCAAATGCATGTATCGGATGTCTTCTCCAAGGGAGGTACATTAGATTCCGAAGGCGTGCTGCGACTAGTTAAAATGTTGTACACAGTGGAAATGTGACTCCTTTCCAAAGGACTGCTGAATGTTGTGTTAATACAATGATAGACAACTGAGAATATGTTGTTCATAAATACATGCCATTTCATTCTAGCACCATCAAGTTCTCCAAATGGCATCACTGCTACATTAGTCATGTCATTACATCACGACCACTCTCCGACCAGTATTAATGTAGACCCATATAATATTAATTTTTATTTCTTCCGCTGTCCAGGCGTCGTCGATATCCACCAGGACATCATCATCCAGCGGACGCGCTACGCCGTACAGGAGCACCAGCTGTACAGCTGCCTGATGTGCAAGGCTGTGTGCCAGCTACCCAGCCTGGTGGGGCCGGCAGACCGGGGGGACCTGAGGAGGGGCGGGGAACTCTACCAGCTGGCCTCGGAAATCAATGGGGAGCTGGAGGAGGGGAAATTGTACACCTTCCGTGCCAATGGTGAGGAGGATGAACATTCTCATAGTAGGCTCCTTCTTCATACTGACAGTTGCTCTGAAAACGACTCTGCACTTTTACCCATTGGGGACGAGTCCAGAGTACACAGTGTACTTGGGCAAGTGTCTATATGGGAAATGCGTGTTGTAGCAAAATCAACAATATTCTACAGCTTCCATTGAAAACTGTATGTAATCTGTGCTGAGTTTCTTTTTTTTTTTTTTTAACATTGGATTAACATTAACCCTAACTGGGGGTGGGGGGGGGGGGGGGTGGGGGGGGGGGGGGGGGGAGGTCTGTCGAGTCTCCCGCATCTTTTGACACCAAATTTGCGATGCCCGGGCACGCAGTTCCGAAGTTACACATAAATCCTGTGCATGTCACACCAAAAATTGCTCAAAAACTTGAATTCATGTACAATTTCAATGTAAACTGTGCTTACATTCAAATTCCATAAAAGCATAGTTATTTTGGGGTTATTTTTTATGTTTGGCACAATGTCGCAGAAAAATTTCATCGAAAAAACAGTAAAAAAACAAAAAGTTGAAAAAACAGAGAAATACGTAAGACATTGAAAAAAACAAATTAATACATTAGAAATTAAAAGAAACAATAAAATACTTCAGAAATTTCTCTGATGGCACAATTTTTTCTCTTCTACATTTGCTAAGGACACTAAAAAGAATATTTACACAAAAAATGTGCCTGTTTTGAGGTTTATTTAGTGATTTATACCTAATAGTCTGATTTCATGCACCATTATGCATAAATTAGCATAATTTAGCATAAATGATAATTTTCGAAAATATAAAGTCAACTTCACAGGATTCTAGATTACGTCACACACAGTGTGTGTGCCAATTTTTGTCGCGATCACTCGGTCGACAGCTGAATGTGATTTATACTGGACCTTTACTGATTTGCATATTCAAAAGTGGTTGAGACTAATACCACGTAATGGTGTTCATTAAAAATTAGTGACAGTTAATAAGATTTCATGATTTCTTTTTTTTTTTTTTGGGGGGGGGGGGGACTCTGCTAAGTTGAAAAGTCAATCAAACTCTCTGTGTAATTTTACACTTTGTACTGTAAAACCAGAAACAATATAGATGTGTAACTGTTGCAAATACCTGCCTGGCATTTGATGCATTGTGTAGACATACACTTTGCTGTGCACTTTACTTTTTTGAAATTTATTGAAGTTTCATGCACACCTAACATTCTGGGTTTAATAGTATACAAATCACCTTGAAACTTATGCCAAAGGGATCTTTGAATATCGTTCCATTTCTCTTTTATTCATGTGGTATTCATCAATATAGATCTGCAATGTACTTATGATCCAGTGACGGATGAGCTTGTCCCTGACCTGACCTACAAGCAGGACGCCACGTGCCCCTGGTGCCAGGGTTCAGGGTAAGCCTACGGCCCCCTTCTGAAGCCGGTTGTGATAAGCCTTTTAGAAGCACGCCCTCTATTGGCTGATTTTGAACCAGGGATTTTGTAATGTGAATTGGGTCCAGCCCTTTGCCATGTCAATTTAGTGTCTTGTCTTTGATATTAGGGAACACAGTATGTTTGTTCACTTGTTGACACATGGTAGGACGTGTGAGTTCAAATCTTTACAAAGCTTATGGGCATCAACAAATATTTTAATGTCAATTTCTGATTGCCTTGCTGGATCCTGAGCTTTGTATCAAATTTAAGTTACTTAGTTTCAATGAGCCTTATAATGGCCAAATTTATTGTTGATTTTACAACAGGCAGTTCCTTTTTGTGTAATAAATGATGTCGTAATGCTGAAATTTTGAAGACCATATCACCATCACTAAGACTTTGTCTTCTTAATCACTGACCAGTTTTTCGTCTTCTGAAGCTTTCTTTATCAGGGTTACATGAAGCTCAGCCTGCCTTCAAAAAAAAAAAAAAGAAAATTCTCTTCCCTGATTTTTGTTGTTGTTATTGTTGGTTGTCTTCTTCTGCAGAACCACGCATCTGCGGCGTCTGAAATCAGACGGCAGCATCGTCTACGTCAACGGGGATCGGACCAGCACCCCATCCGACTCCACCACCTGCGACTGTGGCCACAAACACTTCTGGGGCGGTGTGGAGTATGACAACCCCCCTCTTATGTGAGTCTTCATTTGCTTTCAGATAGCCAGTAGGTCCTGTCTGTCAATTCATTTTGCTATTACATGTTGTTATATTTGAACTATTTTGATTCCTGAACCCCAAGAAAGTAAAACAAGCAAAGATAACAATAACAATAAGATTAAAGGGGATGGCTAGTACCTGATTAGTGGGAATCAGTGGGAATGCTGGGGGATGATTGTTCCAATCCTTGTGGGATTCATTTAAGAGTACATTATATATCTATTGTTGTGTGAAAATTATTTGCTTCAGAATGGTCTCATATTCAAGTAATGTGCAGTTCAATGTTTCCAGGTTCGCATGCCTGTACAGTGACGGGTGATCTTGAATAGCCCGCTAACGATCGCCCCGACACTGTACAGGCATGCTAACCTGGAAACACTGAACTGCACATGTCTTCAATATGAGACCATTCTGAAGGAAATGATTTTCGCACAACAAATGAAGAGTTTGTTTGCAAAAACCGATAAGTCCATATTTGCCAAATGGAGATATTTGCGATTAAATGTCAAGAAAAATAAAGAGAATAATAAGAAAATTTTTGCTTCTTTTGACCATAACTTCAAAAATATACCTTTATATGTAGTGCCTCATATATCATTTAAAAGGTATTATTTTGTACTTTATGACAGAGATCGTACTTCAAAATCTTCAAAAATGGACTTATTGGTTTTTGCAAACAAACCCTTCAAATGTACTCATAAATGAATCCACAAGGATTGGAACAATCATCCCCCAGCATTCCCACTGATTCCCACTGATCAGGTACTAGCCATCTCCTTTAAAAAAAAAAAAAAAAAAAAAAAAAAAAAAAAAAAAAAAAAATCTCTTTTGCTTTTTGCTGTTTGTCAAAGTTCTGTCACTTTTCATCTCTCTCTGAAAGGGATCGTATAGTTTTGGTTTAGACCTAATTTCAGGTTTCTAACATTTTTTGGTGAGATAATGAGAAACCTCTTATGAAATATGAAGGAGCATGTAATTCTATGAGGAATTCAAAGTTCTTTTGATGAAATTGGTTTTGAAATGGCTGAGATATCCCAAAAAGAGCGATTCTGATAAAGAGTGGGACCCACACTTTATTACGGTGGCTTTGTTTTACTTTGTTTTTTGATGTTTCAGTCATTCCAAACCCGATTTTCATCAAATAAACTTTGAATTCCTCTTTCTATGGTATGCTCTGTACTATATCATACATGTTTTCTTGGTATCTCGCAAAAAGTTAAAAGCCCAATTCTCATCTCCACCAATACTGTACCATCCCTTTAAATATGTCTGTATTTTCCTTAAAGTTTGTTTTTATATCTACTAAATATATTTCCTGCCTTTATGTGCACAGAGCATTTATTTGTTTTTTATGTGTGTGTGTGTGTGTGTGTGTGTGTGTGTATGTGAGTGTGATTTTCGCTGTATGAAAATGGCAGCAGCACATCAGTTGCTGTTTAGTTCCTGGCAGTGTACTGTTGAAAAAGTGTTTAAGTGGGGTTATTGATCACTTTCAGTGATAGGTCTTGTTTGTTATTACAATAAATGGAAACATTTTATACATTGCAATTATTACTGCTACCTCAACTTCTGCTAATACTACCACCTTGATTATTATTTGTACAGTCATTATCATCATTATTATACCCCCTCCACACATAGTGTGAAGGGGGTATATAGGAATCACAGTGATGTTGGTCAGGCGGTCGGTCGTTCTGTTGCAAAATCTTGCGTCGCAAACTCTTCCTACAGTTTTGAAGCAATTTAAATGAAACTTAGGGTAAATGATGATATTGAGGTATAGATGTGCAAGACATGTTTTTTTTTTTGTGCTTGTCGGACAATGCATTGCCATGGTAACCATAATTTTACCAAAACCTTGTGGATTGAATAACTTCCATAGATAGTATTTATGCAATCAATTTAAAAATTGGTATCTATGATGATCTACAGGTGTAGTTATGCAAGACACTCTTTGTGTTTGTACTTGACAAAGCGTTGCCATGATAACCGCATGTTTTCTTCGAAATCTTTTGGAGTGAACAACTTCCACAGTTTTGAAGCAATTGAAATCAAATTTGGTAGGCATTATGGCCTTGAGGCATAGATGTGGAACGCATAATTTTTGTGTTTGTCGGACAAAGCATTGCCGTGGTAACCATAATTTTACCAAAACCTTGTGGATTGAATAACTTCCACATCATTCAAGCAATTAAGGTCAAATTTAGTATGTATGATCGCGAGGTGTAGTTACGCAATGCAAGACACCAATGTGTTAAAATATGAAAAATGTGTTGCCATGGTAACCACTCATTTTTGTATCAAATTGAACCATTTAATCTATGAAGGTGAAATTTGGTGTGTATGATGCTCTTTAAGTCTAGTTTTGCAAAATGTCCTTTGTATTTGTATCGGACAATGCGTTGCCATGGTAACCGCATGTTTTTTTAAAATCCTGTGGAGTGAACTTCTTCCGCAGTTTTCAAGCAATTGAAACCAAATTTGGTAGGCATTATGGCCCTGAGGTATAGATGTGGAACACATAATTTTTGTGTTTGTCACACAAACCATTGCCATGGTAACCACAATTTTACCAAAACCTTGCAGATCGAATAACTTTTCCATCATTCAAGTAATTAAAGTCAAATTTAGTATGTATCATGATCTAGATGTGTAGTTTTGGAAGACACCAATGTGTTAGTTTAAGGAAAATGTGTTGCCATGGTAACCACTCATTTTTTTATCAAAATAAACCATTCAAGCTAAGAAGGTCAAATTTGGTGTGTATGATGGTCTTTGAGTGTAGTGATGCTGGGGGAAAGCATGTCTCCATTTGCTGTAAGTTTTATACTCAGTGTCAACTCTGTAATTGTACAGTAAACTAAAATTATTCTGTTTCCAATTCGACAAATGCACAAACTTGGTATTAACGTCATTGCCCTCATGACATCACATACTATAAAGCAACACTAGGGCGGGGGTATTAATCATCTTCAGTGATAATTCTAGTTATGATTATTTATTATTACAAATTTCATTTTAGTTTCTCGGTTCCACTGTCGTGGAAAGGGCAGACAATTGAGGAGGAGGTGGTCTGGTTCCAGAACGAGGGACGGCCCGAGCTCAACAGCAACGCCTTCCGGATCGCCGAGAAGCTCGTGAACCGGCACTTCGCTGGCGAGTTCGGCAACGAGCAGCTGGTGCAGAAAGTGGTGGAGTCCATCCTTCAGAACGTGAGTAAACAGAAAAGCACACACACATATGCATCTATGGTGGAAACAGAAGACCCGTTTTACCCATAAGAATTTTACCACATAACCAAGGACCTGTGTGTCAGTAGGACTCTTGTCAACCGAGGACCCATTCATACAATGTATATTACCATCCAACCAAGGACTTATTACAATAATTGAAGACCTACAAACATGTACCCCCTTACATGCAAAAGCATGCAAAAGCAGACCGTTTGGAATGGTCTGCATACTGAGGACATCCTCGGTTCTCTGTGTGTCCTCAGTTTAAATGTAAAGTTCCATAGCTGGTTCGTGTGTGTGTCCTCGTTTTACACCATGGGTAATTGCACACACACACACACACACACACACACACAAAACAAAGACAACATCTCCCTCATGACATTAAAGAGGGAGAGAGTAGGGAGTTTGACTCTCTCATGTAATATCAGTAGATAAATCTGGCCCTCATACGTTGTCTCATGTCACATGTACAGTCTGGAGAGATCTTGTATATTTTGCGACTCAGCACTACTATCTCGACTGTCTCCGAGCTGCAGGGGGCAATCAGGGCTTGGGGCAAACCCTGAATACAGTGCACTCCTGTTCTAACGAACACGATTATAACAAAATTCTTGTCAAAATGAAGAAGAAATTTAGGTTCCAAAATGATCATCTGTACATTTGTATCCACTTTATTGTTTGACCATTACAAAATTTCAATGTTACAAAAGAAAATTGCTGGTCCAGAGGACTTCAGTGCAACAGAAGTCACCTGTACGGCTGGATGCTATCAATCATGACCCATGGTCACTCCCCCTCAAAATTTTGTCTCGGGGTCCAGACAAGCTTCACTGGGGCACTTAGAGATTTAAGTCCCAGTTATCGTCCACACTATGGTTTTGGAGGCTGGACCTACGATTGTAGTATAAGCATGGTGATAAACAACTTGACATTGTGCATACGTCGTATAAATTGGCAATATCACCTGCACTTTGCATCCTGTGATTGGGACTTTCATTTAAACTAGTTTGTGAAACTTGTGCTTATTTGATAATCATAGTAGGTAAAATTATATTTCAACAAAACAAAATAAGTACTTCTCTATTCATCCATTTTATGAAATATCAAGGCTGCAGATGAATTCCCATATGATGATACGAGTCAAAAGCTCATGATACTTCAGTATCGATATAATTTTTTTTTTTTTTTTTCTCATGCTTGTTATGTTATTCTGGCTCTGAGGACAGCTTGTCCAAGAAGTAAAGCCAGCTGTTTATTCATATTGGATAACCTCTCGTTTCTTTATGATGCATTTCTTCCTCTGGTTAGCTTTTTGGTTGGTTTCCTCTTGTTTGCTTGGAATGGGGGATAAATATGAATACATCTGTAAAATATTAATGACTTTTGATATTAATGACTCATAGATATCAATTGTTTGAATACTCATGACTCACAGACGGCCAGTAAAGAGCCAGCGTACCAGCCTCCCTCACTGACCAACGTCCCCTCTACGAGCTCAGCCGGCCGGTCATCGCCCGGTGGCTCCTCCTCGGTCCACCAGGGCGGAACCTCACCCAGACACCTGGCAGGGTCGGAGAAGATGGACGCAGCCCAGGGAGACAGGACGGAGTCTCCCAGGAGACAGCCGGGGGCAAAGGCTAAGGAAGGCTCCCCCAAGAGGATCTCCTCCGATGTCCAGTCGCCCTCAAAGATCATACTGACCGGCACAGTAAGGACTTTGATTGCTTTGCTCGTATTCACATGGTTCCTCCTTTCCCAGCTCCCCTGTCTCTTCCTCTTTCTCCTCCTCCTCCCCCTCCTCCCTCCCCCCCTCGCTTGTTTTGTTTTCTTCATGATGTTGTTAATGTTGGCACCAATGTTATCAATTATAAGATAGTGTTTTGTATTATTTATCATCATTGCTTTCCTTCTTTGTTTCTTTCTTCGCGAAATTAAAGACACACAAGAATAATGACTCTGATCTTTAATATGACTGTGACGCACACATAGACATTTCTCATTTCACTACAGTACTCCACTATCCCAAATTTAACCACTCGGGGAAATCATGGGTAATCACTTTGCTGAATTTATGGCGTATACAATAGTAGGTAAAAGAGAAAAGGTTACTCTTGCAGATATTAAATAAAGATATTAAAGGGACTGTACAGTACTGGTTGAGGTGGGGATTCATGTTTTGAACATTCCTAAGTGAGATCATGAGAAACCTCTTATGAGATATGAAAGAGCATGTCATTTTAAGAAGGATTCAACGTTTATTTGATGAAAATTGGTTTTCAAATGGCTGAGATATCCAAAAGAGTGCTAATAATAAAAGGCGACATGCCACAACTTTATTAGGATCTCTTTGTTTCACCTTGTTTTTGGATATCTCAGCCATTTCAAAAGTGATTTTCTTCGAATAAACTTTTTATACCCTGTAGAACTGCATGACATCTCATAGAGTGGTTTCTAAATATCTCGCAAAACGTTAAAAGCTAAATCCTCACCTCGACTAGAACTGTACACACCCTTTAAAATTTTGAGCCAGTCAACCCAATTGACATAGTTGCGTCCATTACAAAAAAAAAGAAAAAAAAGAATCTGAATTTCCAACTTTTTGTGGAGTTTGAGCTGGATGGTCACATGTTTTCTTTCTGTGACAAATCATATTTCGTGTTTGTGTCAGTATCGCATTCAGCAAAAAGAAGAAGAAATAGAAGAAAAAAAACCAATCCTTCTTGTATGGATATATACTGCACTTTTTGTTTGTGTGTGCATCTGTATAGTCCAAATCCATGCACAAGGAAGAGCTAACCCTGAGTGAGACGGAGAGAATGATCAGGAAGCGAATCTCGGAGAACGCTCCCCGACAACAGAGCCGACAGACGGCGCTGCAGGAGAGAGAGAAGCAGGCTCAGACAAGCAAGTCGACCGTCCAGACTCCGGGGTCAAAGGAGGTTGCGGAGGTCAAGACTCCACAACAGGTCATCATCGAGACGGGTACCACCCCAACGATCGAGCCGCCGCGGGACATCAGGATAAAGCTGAGTTCGTCCGAGGGAAAGCATGTAAGTTTTCCTGTTCTCTCCCCCCGCACAACTTCACCATTCATCATTTAATGACCTTTTCATACCATATAGTGTGACTGACATTCATGATAGGTCCAATCGGCTGTACATTCTTCGATACAAGCCGATCCAATCTGTTTTGCATCCTTTGACAATAATGGGAGATCCCAAATTCTTCATTTATCCCACTACTAATTAGACCTAGAGGATCCATATGGTATACATGGGAGTATGATTGTGAGGAAAAGTGGGTTTAATCACGAAATTGGAATACAAAAGGTATTCACGCGATTACAATGCAAAAGGTATTCATGCGATTACAATATCAAAATCACAGCTGAATTCTTCTTTTCCTCAGTGATATATTCCAAGAAACATAGTTTTGAATGGATGAAATGATCCCTTCTTCTGTTTCTCCATGCAGGCTACTTTAGTCTTGCCAGCAGGGACAAGTTATCCTCAACTGCAGGCCCTGATTGAGACAAAGCTGCATGTTCCTCCGGTGAGGCAGCGCATCAAGCACGGCTTCCCACCCAAGGAGCTGAGGGCGCCCCCCGTTGGCGAGGAGGAAACGGCGCCCCTCCCGCTGCAGAACGGCGACAAGCTCACCGTGGAGGTCCTGCCTGATCCTAGCAGCCACAGAGGTAACGACTGGGTCTGAATGCCCAGCCCTATGAGACTAGCTCAGGGTCATATGTGACCCTGCATCTCAAAACCAACAAAAAGTCGTCAGACGTGGATTTTTTGTTAAGGCAGATTCTCAAAATACAGACTCTAAGGTTTAAAATGATGTATAAATCAATTCAGATGGACTCTTCTAACCTATCTAAATACTGGAAAGAAAGAACACACTCCGGAAAGTGTGAACTGAGAAAAGAGGTTCTGAAGTACAGGGTGTATTCAAGCGCTTATTAAATCTTTACCAAGCCGTGCTAGCTGTGTGATGAATGGGACAAAAACAGGATGTAAACCACCATAGCAACAACAATAAAGAGATTATCAGATTGAGCTGAAATTGAGCATGCTCTATCAGCACATTGGTTAATGCCAACTTTCAAAGCAGTAGCATTATCCTTTCAAAAGTTAGTAAAGTTGAAAGTGAAGACTGTGCAAAGGATTTTGAAGAAAAGAAAAGGGACCTGTAAGACATACCTGATCACACTACTCTACAAAAAAAAGAAAGAAAAAAGGGGGGGGGGGTTGTAGAAAAACCGCCCATTTATTTCATGATCCCAAATTTAGGAATAATGTCGAAGAAGAATATTCTCTTTCAGAAAATATGAAAATTCAAGACTGACTTGGTTGACCCGTTTCACCTTTTTTTTGAGTCCTCACATAAAATCAAGTGGTGTGACTTTTTGTTGGTTTTGTGATGGACGGTCGCATACAGAAAATGATATTGTGAAGCCTTTATAAATTTGTTCTTATGTAGAGGTCCTACCAGATCCCAGCGGCCACAGAGGTAACAACTGGGTCTGAATGCCCAGCCTTAGGAGACCAGCTCATTGTCAATAAAAATAAAGACATTGTGTAGTTGTTGTTTTGTTTATAATCTTTAACCATCTCTGCTGCTGTGCATGGTCCCATTCATTTCTCCAAAATATTTGCTCTCACATTGTTACATTTCTTTGCAACCAGAAAAACTTAAGTCTGCCAGAATGCTGACATTTAAAGATTTTGTATCATCCAAGCATTGTTTAAAAAAAGTGTATAACATGCAGACTGGATAATTAGATGACTACATGGGGAATTGTACAAGCCACTTTTTAGCTGCACCTGTTTTTGCACTGTTTTACTGACTTTAGAATTAGGATCTTCAGCATTCACTTATATTACGTTTTGTATTTTGTAGTGCTCTACACCAAACACATGTTTTGCTTTATAGACAGTAAATGCAGTGCTTCTCTAAATCTGAGATATCCAAAAACAAAAAAGTACTACTATTAAAGGATGGGAACTCCCTTTCATAAGCGCCACTTTTTTGTGGATATCAACCAATTCAAAACCGATTTTCATCATTAATAGACTTTGAATCCCTTAGAATTGTATGCTCTTTAACCCTATTCTAACTGGGGGGGGGGGGGTCAAATTGATCCCCCCCCCTCGACGTTTCGCGCCACGATTCCGCAACGCGCAAAGATTTTGCCACGTCGTTTTACGACTTTTTTCGTTAAAGTCTTCCGCATATTTTGAGACCAAATTTGCGACGTCTGGGTACACCGTTTTGAAGTTACGTAATGTTATGCATATGCATGTCAACCCGAAAACAGCTCAAATTCATGATATCGTGTGCAAATTGAATGCTAATTGTGTTTTTTGGTTAAATTGATATAAATTAGATTATTTCAACTTTTAACCATTGGAATTATTCAGTTCTAGTGTAGATAAGCCTGAAAAAGTTCCTACAACAAATTTTGGCAAAAAACAATAGAAAACAAAAGGTAAAAAAACAATGAAATGCATAAGAAATTAACAAAACAATAAAATCAAAAGAAATTGATTTTGATTGTGCTATTTTTTTACATGAAAATTGTTTGATATGTCTCGAGGAATTCTGACACAAAAATTTAGCAATGCTTCAGTCTTTTTAATGGAGTTGAAGGTGAAAATATGATTTCATGCACAAATTTGCATAATTCATTTATTAAAAATAGAAAGGCAATATTTTTCTATTGTATGACCATGTAATCTTTTAGTTCACATCCAGCTCTATCTTCAGGCAAAATTTCACGGCGATCGCGCGATTGGTGGCCGTGACGATGATGATGAATGTAGACTTCATCTGAAGCATGTATCCTCGGGATTCATCCATTTGCTTCTATGTATTTGGCTGATCCCTCTTTGCAGAAGATGCCATGCAGAGCAGGCGCACAACAGCAGGCATTGCTGGCAACAGACAGAAGTGGGCGGGGAGCAGCGAAACGGGCCTCGACCAGGGGGCCCTGCTCAGAGAGTTCCAAAAGGGCTTCAAGCAGATCAGGGACAATGAGGGTAAGTTTCAGCTGTGAACTCTTTATGTGTCATGTTGTAAACCCCCAATGTGTTGCATTATTCTGAGACAGCAATGCAGTCATGCCTGTTTTTGAAGTCTGTGTAATGCCTATACATTTCTGTTACTCTGGAAATATAATGAGCAAAGTTGTAGAGAATTTGCCAAGTGTTGCTTTGATATAAATTTGTATAACAAATCCATTACTGTATTTCTTTCACCTGACCATTATCCCTATTATTGTAGAGGCATGACTTTTGCGCACAAAAGCAGTGACAGTTATTTACTCGCAAATCCAGTAGGGAACTTCACATAGCTTGATCGCCAATCACCGCGTAAAATGAAAGTAACATTCAATTTGACAGGAATGGAATTGCAAGAAACGCTTTCATTGTACCGTGGCATTTGGCGATTTATCGATTGGTTTCTGCGGGTTTGTCCGTTATGAGCAGAATGTGCGAACTTGGCATGCTGTCGACTGAGTTGGGCGTGCAAACGTGGCACATAAAGAGTTAAAAGGTACTCTTGATAAAGTTTTCCAGTCTGAAAAATCTCAGCTGTCATCCCATGTGCTTCCAGTGTTTCTGCTATCATAAATAGAAATGATGCCGGGAAAAGATTGTGGTTGACAGCAAGATAAGTGTTTATTGCTTCAAAATTGGACAGATCTGTAAGTGCCAAATTTACTATGCTTATTTTCTTTTATCCCGTAGTCCAGACAGTTGACAGAAGTCCTTCCATACAATTGTTAGCATATTGATTTTCACCATGCGCGTAGATATCTAGATATCAATTCAATCGATGCAATTTAATCATAGTTTATTTCCAATCAACGAAAATCAAAACATAATACAAAGTATACATGTCATGAAATGATATTGTCCAAACGTTTACAAAAAATTCATGTAGTATACGAAATAAATTATATACAACAACATATGTACAATAATTGCGAGGAACAATGCATGTATACTTCGTGAGTGTTCGGAAAATAACTTCAATTATGGAAAATACTGATCCACTAAAAAGCAAAGCTTGTGGGACGTGTAAATAATGAGTAAACAATGTATTATTCAAGGTTTTTTTGTTTTTTGTTTTTTTGTTTTTTGTTTTTTTTTTTTTTTTTACAGCTATAGTATTAGATATAAATAACTTATTGTCATTTGTAAAAATATAGTTATTTTGAGATACGCTGGTTTCGGCAATAATATAGGGATGACATGATATTCAAAACTTTCCCCCAAAGACCACTTTGCACCTTGGTAAAGAAAGGGATAATTCCAGATTTTTTTTGATTTATTTATGTTTATTTGTTCATTTCTTGTTAGTTATTATTTTTTGTTCAGTGTTATAGTGATTTTGCCTTTTATGGGAGAGGGAGAACACATCAAAGTTCCAGCAGAGAAGTGTACCCAACAATTTGCAGAGACTGTAGTTTATCTGGGCAACCTTTAACAAAGCAATTAAGATAAGAGAAAAAAAAGAAGAGATAAATATGTACATATTTTGTAGGATTATGGAGCTGAATATTTTAGCATAGATCTTTGAATTTGAACATTTTATGTCCCTCTGTTTTGACTGTCAATGAAACCACCCGCAGCAAGCAATGCAGAAGTCCAGTTAATGTCGCTGAGCCTGATGGCCAAACTGAATGGCATGGACCTGTGGACCTTCTCCAAGGGCAGGCCCGAACTATTCGAGCATGGGGGGTTATTCTACAACATCGTGGAGAGGGACCTTGGCCTTGAGGATGGCAAGCACTGTATGCTGCCCTCCATACCAGAAAAGGTAAAACCTGCTCATGTTTTCTTATTGAGCTGATTTTTAAAGAAAAAAATTGACGATTATCTCACAGATGGGCCCTCACTATTGCAGGCTCCAAAATTCTTGGTTGCATCAAATGTAAGGACTTTCAACACTCTCTATCAATATATGTCACAAACAAAAATTCGATACTTTAGTAGAATTCATATGCTTAGTGCCCTAGCTTCTGCCAGACATGCGACAAGATGAACACCTTGTAGTACGTTTACAAAGCTGCATTGATAGGGCACTCGCTTGACTCTCCTAGGCAGCATACCCATCCAGCTTTAATATCCACTACTAGTGCACTCATTAGCAGCGTACATTTCGTCTTGTTTGAGGGAAGAAGATCTCACACATCTTGGTCCTAGTGAGACTGGTCAATAGTCTCCTCACTTGTTCACCCATCCATCGCCCTCTCTCTTTCTTCGTCTCTCTTCCAGCGCTTCCGTTACTCTGCCCCAAACGACAGATTGGAGCTCTGTCTCGAACCTCTTGGACACTTCCCCATCAACCCCGACGTCGACGACCTCCAGCACTTGCAGGAGGTAGCGCTTGGTCAGAGGTCACTGGAAGTGGGCGCTGTCAACCCTGCGCCGGAGGGGGAGCCCTCCACTAGTGGCTATGTGGCATTTGCTGGGCGAGGACACTCACTGAGCGGGGGAGTGCAAGAGAGTGCGACAGAAGGAGATGGGTTGTGTGATGGTAATGACGATAAGTCGCTCAATGTGTTGGACGTCAGTGGAAGTGTGCAATATCGTGATGGAAGCATTCCAGATGGTCTAGATCAACCCCGTGACGAAATGGAATTGTCCAGGCTGGAGCACAATCAGCAGGGAAGTGAGGAACGTTCCATTCCTGATTGTGACGGTCCTGCTGGTGTGGCTGTTGAAGATGATGGTGGACAAGCTTTGACTGAGGGTGGGCAATTAGGATCTACCATAACGTTGGATAGGGTTGATGGCGACATACCAATGGACACAGACTGCGCAAACCAGAGTGTACACCGTGAGCAGGGTCACAGATCACCCCTGCCCATGGAAGTGGACTCTCCCAGTGGAGAAGATGGTGCAAGTTCTCAGTTCCAGTTTTGTCATGCAGGAGACGAATCCCCAAACTCCAGTGGTAGACTGGAAGGCGGCTTGCCAACAAGTGATTCACAGACACACCATGGTAAGTCGCAGGAGAGCCAGACGAGCAGCCAGATCAGCACAGACCCTGGTTCGCTGCTCCCCCAGGGCCAGATCCGGGCAGCGGAAACATCACCAGGTGTATCTCTAGAATCGGGAGCAGCCAGCCAGGGAGAAGCAAATTCTGCTCAGCTCTGCACGACCATAGCGAGTACTAGTACCACACCTTCTCTTGCCGCTATCCGCCCAGAGGAGAGCATACGTGTGGAACTGCCCGGTGAGGAATCTGGCTACGTAGTGCGACGCCTCGGCCCAGGATACACTGTGCTCGTAAAAAAAGAGGACGGTAATCTATAATGCCGAAAGAAGTCGCTTGAAAAAATTGTCACCGCCACTTGCTCTGTGTACATAGTGTATGAATCTAGCTGCAAGAGAGGGTATAATATGCAGTTTTCATTACTACAATGTAGCTTTATATATTCTTATTTCATATGATAAGGTGGGGGCATTGCAATAAAGAAGCACAGTCTGTTTCAGTGTTAGCACACTGCTTGCAATTTAGTTGTACAGTTCGACCTCGATTATCCGGCCATGTCGGGACTGGCGCTCATCCGGATAAGCGAATTGGCCGGATATGGGAGACACAATGCTAATGTATATAGCTGCCGTCCAAGTTGCCGTCCCAGTGCACTGGCAGCTAGGCAGGTAGCGTACCCCGCAACGGTGGTGTAATCTATGCTAGCCTGCGCAAAATTGTAGTCCCTTCACAAAAATAAAGTATATCTTTATGTGAAAATCATACATGTTTTACCTCATTAGATATTGAGAAACCTATCATGCACATCTTATGAAATTAGTGAAATAAATCCATGACAGTCAGTGTTTTTCCTCAATTTTTGGATGAAAAAAAAAAGAAAATCCTTCACTGCGTGAACGCGTCAGGATAATAGAGATTTCCGGATAAAAGGAGGCCGGATGATCGAGGTCGAATTGTATCAGAGTTTAAAGAGAACAGAAAGAGAAGACATACCCAGAGAGAAGTGAAGGCAAACAAAACAAAATAAAATCAGCCATCCAGATTCTTAGTGTTTGGGAGTTGATTTCAATTTGTCTCTCCTAATACATGTATCTTGTTAGGTATAACGTGAAGATTGATGTTATGATATATTTATATACTTCTATTCTATTCTTTTCTTTTTTTGATTATAACCAGATTGCTATGTGTGTTTGTGTCCTTTTCCGTTGAATGAACCTAAGTTTAGATTTGGTCTTCAGAGGAGAGCCAACAGGATTTCTTTGATGTTGGCTGAGCCTGCCAATACTCAATGTTTCTGATTTCCAGAGTTGCCATCGGTTACTTAAATTTATTAAGTTATTATTGTTATTTTTTTTAGCAGTATTTTGTTCTCTATTTATTTATTTATTTATTTATTCATTCATTTATTTTTTAATTAGTTATTTATTAATTTTTTTTTTTTGCCAAAGAGTACTGCAGTTTTCATGGAAAATACTTTTTTTTTCTCCAAATAGGTATTACTGCAGAGTTTTTTTGCCAAAAAGATATGAAATACCAGCTTTCTGCACAGAATACACCTTTAGCCCTCTGAATATGACAATGCTCCATGCAGGGTGGACATCCTTGGATATGTATTTAAGAAGCAAAGACCGACATATTGTCTGGATGCAGAAATATTCTATAAATTGTTACGATGAAATATAATGCAATCATACAAGCTTCCACATACATGTATGTAGGTATAAATAGCAGTTCTTTGTGAAAAAGAGAAAGAAAAGAAAACAGCTTTAAGAGCAGAAATTACATCTGTACACATTCTTACTGATAAATTATCTTGATAATTTGTTTTGTTTGTTAATTGGTACCTTTTGAATCATCTCTAACACTCCTTTTTTTTTTTTAATTCAATTCTTGCTTCAAAAGCAGTGCATTTGTGCACATCTGCTCTTCATGTAATGTAAATCATAATTGTTTGTTGTAAAATGTCTGCCAGTTTCAACCATAGTGAAGTAGGAAAAATGTATAACATTGTGACATCACAATGGCTTTAGTGCCACTGCCCAAGGCAATTGGTATCTAAAAAGATGTTGCCTCCCCACCCCCACCCTCTTTATATAATCTGCCTCTCGCCATTTCAATTTGTAGCTACACATTGTCAGTTGGATGTTGTTTCTTTGAATTTGTCAATTATGTGCATTAACAAAATATGGGGGAAAAAAACAGACACTACAAACTTTAAGAAAGTATTGCAATGTTTAGACTCTTGATACAATGTAAAGAGAGTACATCGTAATGTGAAGAATTAAAGAAAAGTGACACAAATTTAAAAAAACACATATATATAAGAAAGAAACTACACAGTGTATTTTATGAGCAGTGCACTACAGGAAGCCGTATCACATATCAAGAATGATTTGAGAATATCCCAGATGTGAGGAGTTTTATCATACACACTCTTGCCTGGAAAAGAAACAATACATGTATTATATAATTGTAGTGCAAATGTGTGTTCTCTCTACTCTGTTTTTAGTCTTAAACCATATCTCTTTTTGTTTATTTCAATTTGAAGCAACGCTTAGCAATTTTAATCCTCTTTTTTTTTTCAATGTTTGTGTTCATGCTGCAGTTGATTTTATATTCCAAATTCTTGTGTTTCTTTATTTATGTTTGTCTTCTTTTTTGAACTGCTTGGAAATTCACCTTCCTTCAAAGATCTCACAAATTAACCTGTTGAGGATGGACTGATTTTACTACAGCACACATTTCCCATAGATACCTGCCCGAGTATGCCCGGGACTCGTCCTCAACGAGTTTTAATGAGCAATAGGTTTACACCACTGGTATTACAGTAAAAGGAACAGTTCATTGCTGTGAAGTAGACTTCCGCTCACCACATTTCCGAGCCTGAATGTACATTGTATGGCATGCAATGTAATGAGGGACTGTTGAGGTGTATTTTGTGAACCTTGATGGGATCTGTAGTGTGTGAATGCATACTGTGTACTAGTCTACAAGGTAGTGATGTACAAATAATGCCAACAATATTTAACTAGAATTTTGCCCTTTCATGCACAATAGCCGTTTCACAGATCTGATTTTTGGTTGAAAATTCATCTCTTTACGGTATCAGAAGACCATCCAGCTGCTTTGCCGTGAAACCCCGAAGACAATAATCTTGGAAATCCTTTATTCTGTCTCTTGTAATGCAGATAATTATGTAGATTGAATTACAGTTTCCCTTTACATACTTTGGTAACCAGAAGGATATGCACAGACTTTGGGGTTTGTCGATCATCATTGCGATAACTGATCTTGTTAAAGTGCCTGTTTACCTTTTGGAGCAGTGATTTTAAAAATGTTCTAGATATCACATTTGATGCATACAAACTGTATGTGTAGGTCAGTTGTATCACAAAACATCCTACCATAGAAGAATTTTGCAATAGAACCTTGAAAGGAGATATCACTATTTTTCTCAATAAACCGTGATGGTAGACGGTTAAGTCTGGAAACGTTTTTATTTTAACCATTTTTCACATTTTGTGTACTTAACAATAATTAAAAAAAACATTGATTATACTTATTCAAATTTTTACGTTAGTTGTTTCTATCCCAAACTCACATTTTTAAACTGTTTTGAAGCACTAGTGCTGGGTTTTTATTTCATCTGCAAATGGTTAATTATGCCTTTAACTGTGAAAGTGGATATTTTTGCATTGAGTACGGTAATTTCTCGCGCTCGGCTGGGTAAGGTAAATTGTATAATTTTGTTTCTTGATTCCACAGGATTAGGACATTACATATTGCAACATGTGGTATGCAAAAATGTTCCCATGCTATTATTTTTGTGCTAGCTTCTTAATCTTGTTGGGTGAAATGCGCAAAAATTTCCACACTGCAAAAACACTCCACTTTTACATGTACAGTATGTCTCGTTATAATTTGCCGTCAGATGAAATTTATTTGTACTCTTACCCCACTGAGGACTAGCTGAGTTTGCTACAACACAAATTTCCCATAGAGACTTGCCCGAGTACACTCAGGACTCGTCCTCAACAGGTTATGGATTCGAGTTCAAATGTAAGTGCAGTCTCTGTATTATCCCTAGGAGATACAGGGAAACCTCATTATGATGAACTGGCTACTGTATAAGCTGTTATTTTCGCTAGGGTGTAATTTTCAAAATTTTTGCAAATTTCACGAATCACAGTGGGATCGCGAATTTAACAACACACGAAATGTCTCCATGCGCTTTGTTAATACAATGTAGTGCATGAATATAAGCTCTGGCGTCGATTCGAAATGACAACATCTCGCGAAAATGTCTCTCAGACCTCGTCATTCGCGAAAATATGTCTATTTGATGCGAAAATCATACCGAATACAGTATACGAGTTACCTCTTTGTAATGGGGTGAATTAGACTGTTCTGATTTTGCATGACTACATTTTAGCTGTTCTTCTTTTTTGTATGTGTATTATGAGGTACGTACCCGTTTTAACAAGGTAAAATTGGCAGTCTTTTTGACCTTGTTATAATGGAGCTTCTATCTAGTTCTCCTCACGTACTCTGATTTCGCAGAGAAGACAAGTTATGATCATTGGTATATACAATAATTTAATATATATAAAGTTCAAATGTTGAGAAGAATGTTGCAGAAGTTTGTTAGTGGGCAGCGGAATTCTTGACCTAGCATATTTTGTAACTCAGGACGAAAAAAAAATGAAATTAAAAATGGGGTAACAGATAATACGAGTACTTCTATCATTACGCCAGTTGTCTTCACAACATGTTTGAGCCTTGCACATGCAGTGGTATTCATCTGGTCGACAATACAATACGAGTATCAAATTGCTCATAATCTGAATACATGTATATTATAAAAATACAACGTATTTGATGCTGAAATTGTGGCAGGTTTCAGAAGATAATCTCTTCAGTATTACTCTGCAGGTGTATCGTAGTACGCGAGGTGTTTTCATGTTGCATCAAAGTGCGCGCAGTATTAAGGCAGATAGGAGGTTCAATGGTGGAGCCTTAGAAAAATTCAAATTTCTCATTGATACAATTGTACTTAAATGGTGAGTTGTATGCACAACCCCCAAAATGGCAGCCTTTTTTTGTTTGTTTGTTTGTTTGTTTGTTTGTTTGTTTGTTTATTCCTTTTTTGTGAAATGGTAATGTTCAAGATAGGGCTTTATTACTTTATTTGTCTTCTTCTAAAGCCAATTTACTTTCAAGCAGGTCAGGCCTTATTGTTAATGATATCTACATTATCTGTGCATGTGAATTGGACCAAATTGATAGAGTATTAAAGAAAAGTTGCAAGTTGTCGTAGAGAAATGTACTGTAATGTTTAAGTAATTGCACAACGTACGTGGCCTCCTTTTCCCCAATGAGTTTGGTAAAATGAGTGGATGAAATTTCTCATAATTTTGGCATTGTTTTTAGTACGTACAATATGGCTGGGTCATGAATGATACATGTTTGAAACAAGCTGTGATTGCGTGTGCATATCTTATGAGATTGTGCATCCCACTTCCGTATGCTTGTGTTTGTTTTGTCAGTTGGTCTACGATGTATGTTGGCTACTCGTGCAATGGGAAAAAATGAAATAAAAGGTGTTGCCATTTTACGTTGCAGAGACTTTGTGTTCAAACGTTCTTCTTTCATACAGTTTTCACTGCTATTTATTGTCATTCTTTTTGATATGCATTGCCTTTACCACTTTGATACTGTAGTTGGAGGTGTGTATTTCATGATTTTAAGGGAATGAAACCCAAATTTACAAGTGTTTATGTGGATTGAGTATTTAATGCAGCAATATCAGTAGAACATATCAGCGAAGTTCAAGGAATATCAGATAATTTGTTGGAAAATTATACATTTTCAAATGTGTGGTGCTGCCATTGCTTGATTTGAAGACTACCGGTACTACAGTTCATGACATCATGCTTAGGTAATAGCAAAAGAGAATATAAAGAGAATGTAAAATTTCATGTAGTAAAAAAAAAAAAAAAAAAAGCTGCTGAAGTTAGCTTGTCCAATAGTGGTGAACCAGTGGAGTAAAATGTAGTCAACATCGAGGCCTGAGTTTTCAATCATAGCAGAATCAAACATGACTTGACAAACATGTAGGGAAAGCAATCACGTAAAGGACTATGCACAACACGCGCAGTCTGAGGGGGGTAAAGGACACAGACCAATGAATTCAAACAAAAGGAGTGGGTTAGAAGTCTAAGGCAGGGGGTCAAACAAGTATGAAGTAGGATCAGGGGCAGGTGAGGGAGGGGGAGAAAGCAGGGGGATGAACAGACGAAGGCAGAGGTGGGCCAGTGATGATCCCAAGGATGGGAAAAGATGAATAGGGAGGCAACATCAAACAAGATATTAAGGAACAATAGAAGGTTGCCTCTTATGATCCTCATTGGCCCACCTCTGCCTTTTGTCTGTTCACCATGATCCCCCCCCCCCCCACCCCTTCCTTTTTTCATAATACCCATTTGGCTCCCTGCCTTTGACTACAAACCCACCGACCCTTTTCTTTTCATTGTTATGTGTCCTGGTTCCCCAGCCCTTCTCAGACTGTGCTTGTTGTGTGTTACAATGTTAGTCCATACTTTACTACACTCTGTGGATGTGGTTGTTTTCCCTACATATATAACAACTGTATTTACAACTCCCTGTACCAATTATAACCAACATTGTTCACGTTTAATGGAGATCTCCAGATGATTTCCAGTCTTTTACATTTGAACAACTGAAGAGCTTGTTTGCAAAAACCGATAAGTCCATATTTGTCAAATGGAGATATTTTAGATTAAAGGTCAAGAAAAATAAAGAGAATAATAAGAAAATTTTTGCTTCTTTTGACCATAACTTCAAAAATATACCTGTATAATGTAGTGACCAATATATCATTTAAAAGGTATTATTATATTATACTTTATGACAGAGACCGTACTTCAAAATCTTCAAAAATGGACTTATCGGTTTTTGCAAACAAACTCTTCAACTATAAATTAGGTATAATGAGTACAGAGTTTCAGAATTTATAGTGATTGGGATGAGGAATGAGAATGCTTCCAAAATTTGTAAATCACAATGAGCAAGGATGATGACATGGCAGCCTCACCATAATAATGCATGAGTTGGGGCTCAAGGAAGCAGAACAAAAGAAGAAGGTATACATACATTCTACACAGGTGATCTTGTCAATCAAGCAGTATCTTAGTGGAATTACAAAGCTACATTTCTGAAATACATATGTGAGGCTCCTATGTCATCAAAACTATTCAGTGTAATTTGTTAAAAGATTTTTCACAGAATTAGTTTTTCTGCTCCGAAGTAAACCCCACAAATCTATATATGGAGCTGTCGATTTATGTACTGCATGATGTGAAATTATGAAAATCATCTGGAATGCCCCGGCCTACAATGAAAAAGCCTGAAAATCGATTTTTAGGCTTTTGCATTAAAGGGGCATTCAAGATGACTTTTGAGATCTCCTTTTAATGACTTTAGGCTACAACAGCTAGTTGAACAATTCTGCACTGAACACCATTCCTATCAAAAACTTATTCATCTCACAACTACTACCTTCACAATATATTGATGGAGCACACACAGTTCACTTTTGTTTAATTCTCATTTTGAAAGACTTTATTACTTCAAGAGTTTCAACAAAATTTCTGGCATTACTTCAAATCAAGCATGCAAGAATGTAAATGTCCTGTTGGTACCTTGGTACATATTCATGGTACACCATCTCCTAACTATACAAGGTTTAACTTAATACCTTTTTTTATACAAATACACACATCAGAATCTTATTCTTAATTGGAGCATTGTACACCAGCAGGGACATTGTAGTACATTTTATTTATATAGATCTACACCATACATATTATGCACCGGTACCGATAATTATGAACATGTAACTATGATACATGTGTTTCAAAAGTTGGGATTTGTGAGGCAATTTGCAATACAGACTCCTAGCTGGCTTTCACAATCAGAAATCACACTGACTCCTGAATTTCATAATCAGAAATCACACTGACAAAAGGTGAAACAAAAAATATTTTGGTCTTTGCAATGCCCCACCTTGGAATTGACATTATTATTTTCACAATGCATACAATTATTAACATTTCTGATGAAAATGGGAGGCAATAATTTTGCCAATCATTAATTTTGTGTGACGCAGTGGACAAGCTATCTTTACAGACAATTAAAAGACAAACAATTAGTGTAACACAGAAACAGAGAATAAAGCATGCAAGAATATGGGCCTATGGAGTGTAAGCATACAACCTGGGAAGTGTTCAGAAAAGACACAATCTGTCTTCTAATATCTCACATACCATACACCCCTGAAGCAGTGAAGACCAGTTGGCCACACAGACTTGGTGTACTGCTGAACAGATTGTGCTAGAAGTACAATACACACACAATGTACACTGGGTCACTGGTACAACTCGTGGAGGCTGGAATCCAGAAGGTCCCAAAATTGGCTCAGAAGGGCCATACCAATATGGAATTTTCAACTCGCGCAAAGTTGGCTTCAAACCTAGTTAAAAGCTAATCATTAGCCAACGCAAGCATGACCATTTTGGTAACAGCCTCAGAAACTCCACCAGTGAATATACTGGTATACAATGCTTTACTATTAAAGATGCCCTAATGAATAATCCGATGTTTATACAATCAAAGCCGAATTTGAACATTTTCCTGTGTCCATCTTTACTCAATTTCGGGATAGTGTGACGTTTGCATTATAAAAGACACAGGCACTGTTACAGTCCATTGTATGATTCCAGCTGGTTAATAGCTACAGTAGTAAAAAGCCCTAGATAAAACCCAAAATGGCTACTTTTCTCTGTATTCTAGCAACGAAACACATGAAACATTCAGGCAAAACAGAAAGTGATTTCTTCGACCTAGGCTTGGGAACTACAATGCTGAATCAAAAAAAAAAAAAAATTAAAATGAAATAAACAAGAAGTAATAACAATGACGAGAATTTAAAAGAAAACAAAATGAAAACCTCTGTGAAAACAAGCTCAGTGACATATCCCAACAGTTTACAGTTAACAGGAGAAAAACAATAGGCCCCAAAACAGACAAATTATTCTTGATATAATAACTATTCTAGGACTGGTACAGATGAGTTGGCAAGATTAAGACACAGAAACTCAATTGGCGGCAAAATAAATCATTACAACAGAAGAACATAATTTGTTTGCTCATTTTCATTACCTGGTACTTGACTCTTGGAAAACATAATCTGGCAGGAATGTTGCTTTTAAATCCTTATTATCAGCAAATACATTTTATAGGGTGAGAAGAGTGGAGGGGATTCCCCCTTGATAAAAACTCTCCTGTGAACAGGGTTTATGAAAACTGTTTTACAGTTTTATATTACATGGGCCTGGCCTATGTATGGCAGTTTGTAGGTAGTATTGTACGGTACATTGCATGGAATTGTGTTGACCCTTATGCATACTACATTTTAATTAATAAAGAAGAAACAAGACAACAGCAAATATTTGGGGTATCTTCTGAATTTCAACATTTATCAAATAGCGTGCGAGTTCGCAAATCATCCCGTTATTGCGGAAATTTCCCCAAGTGTGGGTAAAAAACTTTTGTCGAGCTTGTACCTTTCAAATTAGCACTGCGAATTTGAATTCACATTTTCAAACAGCCCGCTTTTTCATCATCGGCCAATGAGAATCTGAGCTCGAGATTCTGAAAATAGCACATTATTTCGAAACATCGGGCTGACGTAAAAATGCCTAATACATAACATGACACTGGTGGTGATTTACCATCCACCTTGTTTCAAACCTACAAAACGCAGCTGCGGGGCACAGGCCCCCATGTGTACAAAAGAGTATCAAAATTTGGAATGCACACATTAAAGTGTATTTGAGGCTGGGCTGTGAATGTTTTCACTCAGAATCACGGAGAAAATAAAAACAATAAAAAGTGCAGAAGAAAAATTTAGACAGCATTCTTCATATGAATTTGAATGCACAGACATATAAAAAAAAGACTAAAATAAGAAGTGTATCCAAATTAATTACACAATAGTTAGAATGATCCATCAGAATCACAAATATATATGAACATGAGGTAAAAATCAGAAACAAAACAAAAAAAAAAATAACACACACCAAAAAAAAAAAAAAAACTACACATGCTAATGCATTAGTCAAAATATCCAAATGCAAAGGTTAAAGGTCACTTGAAAACATGAGCAAAATGAACAAACACAAACCTGGTTGTAATAATCCATAATACATTCCCACATCAGATGATATCAAATGCTATATTGCTGTCACCAACAAAGAGTAAACTATCCTCATCATCTATCACAAATAAATGAAACTTTAAAATGTTAAAATAAATTCATCAAAATTGACGCAATGACAAAGTCAGGCTTTTGCTTCAATTTCAATTGAATTGAATTGAATTGAATTGAAGTGAGTCATACAATTGAACATCAAAAGAAATGTGACAATATAGGATAAAGTATTATCTCACTGGATCATGCCCTCTGTATTAAAATCTGCCAAATTCTACAAAGATAAAGAAGTTAAACAAACTGTTGTCACACACACACACACACACACACAAATACAGCGATGTAGCCTTTCTCTATTTAAACCCAAATGGAAATAATGAACAATAAATTGCAAACTGAGCAAAAGTGAAAAAAATAAAAAATAAATGCTAATGTAGCTTTTTTTTATTATTATTATTTTTAAGTTTTGAATATAAACTGGCACTGGAAAATGCTCTATATGAATACTTTTACCAATCTGGTAATCATGCAAAAAATATTCAAAATCTTGGTTCTGCATGGGCTTTTAGCATACTTCATAAAAACAATAAGTTCTCCGAAGGTGACACAGAGTTAGCTTTGCTTTCAATACGATAGTAACAAAGAAAAAATGACTAGTTTTTACACAAGTACCCATACCTTTCATATAATTTTGAAGCAAAGAATAATTAACTTTCTAGATGAAAACACTATATAACTTTCCAAACAACATTACAAAGTCATCTACTCTTGGAAGCGTAAAGATGCATTATATTACAGGTATTTCTCACAAGTTTTTACAAGAAATATCACAATGAGATGTGTCATCTACAGTACATGTAGCAAAACTTTAGCAATGTGAATCTATGTATTTCAAATCATTTCACTGTTCTTGTCATGGGCTTGCACATCTATTTCATACCAAATCATAAATATGCTTTTACTTTACAATGGTCTTTTTGAAAAAAAAAAAAAATACCTTGGTATATTTGAGTTATCTACATGAATAACAGAGACTCCAACTCTCCCGTTTTCGACGGGAGATCTCCCGCCGAAAGCCAATTCTTTGCAAAATCTCCCGTTCTCCCGCTTGAGATTCAATTTCTCCCGCCCTGGCTCTGTGTCTCCCGCTTGAAATGATTTCTTACTTTAATATCATTGTATGTTGAAAAATAAGCCTTAGATAGGACCCCGGCCGCAAGGAACAAATCGGAGTCTCCCGTTTGCTAGGGGTTTCAGGCGGGAGAATCTCCCGATCAGAAGATGCTTGGGGTTGGAGTCTCTGGAATAAAGATACCACCGAATATCACGGTCTGGCATCAGAAAACAAGCCTACAACGACTAATGTTGAAATTTTCACTTTAATTTTGCCTGCCTACCTTGTTTTCAATTCACAACAATAATCATGATGACTTGAGAGTCAAAGTATGCTGAATCATACACTTCCTTAAAAAAAAAAAGAAAGAGAATATAAGTTTGCTATGTGAACAATTTTGTCATGACCCCTACTTTTTTCCCCATTTTCTATAAAGAAAGGTGAGGGGATATACCATGTTTTGAATATTTTCAAATGTAAGTCCTTCGGTCAGACTGTGACAGTCCAGTAAAAATCAAATTTATTTTCAGGTCTGTCAACACTGGAGTTTCTGCAGCACAGGAGTTTCTTGTAGACATCATTGACAATTTCAAGAAAGAAAAAGGAAATGAAAGGCACAAACTTGATCATCTTTCGGGCAGAATTGAGCTATCTTCATAACACAATATTCACCAATGTGAATTTCATGTTCACAGTGTTGAATATCAAATTTACGTACACATGTACAGTGTACATCACATGATGGAAACAATCATGACATTACATGTGTCATGTCATATCCTAATTCTAGCATGCTTTCTGATACCTGTTTCTTCATTGGTCCATTATGAGGAATTGTTAGGAGATATTTCATTTCATTTTTTTTTTTTTTTTTTGTATGTATGTGTGTGTAATTAAACTCAACAAAATTTCAGTGACATTCGATTCACATCCATCAGTATTGCATCAAGAGCACACAGTGATGACATAGCTCTATTACCAACAAAACAAAACAAAAACTGATACAGGAATAGTCATGGATGCTAATTAGAATGAAAGAGGGCCTGAAATACATCAACATGACACTACTTTGTACATTAAAGGGCATGTACTTTGATACAAGGGGCTTGAATTCAGGCTTTTGCCTGAAAACTGGCAACCGGGCCTGCATATTGTGTCCTCATTTCTGATACAGAAATGGACACACAAGCACAGTGCAATGCCATACAATTCCCTACCTTTGTACGATACACATTTCAACAAGATTAATTGTAGACATGATAAGTTACATTAAATAACTTTTTGACAAGTTGGTCACGTGAATGACTGGAACTGAACTGTTCATTCAAACAGTTCACCTTTTAAAATATAGTTTAGTCGTGGGGAGCTGAATTAAGACTAGAGATAGGTACTTGTACATGGTAGGACCCTCCACTGAAAAAGAATTACAACATTTTTGTTGTCATATAGTGAAACATATCTTCCATCAAATACTTTCCGAAGAATAACGTTTTCTTGTAAAGTTGAGGAAAAAACAAAGGTCAAATGTTTGCCAGTACGCTGTATAATATGCTTGAATGATGTACATGTTCAAAGGAGGAGTCTTGAGTACACTTAGGCAGGTGTCTATGGGAAATGTGTGTTAAAACAAAATCAGTCCATCCTCAAGGGGTTAACACATGACTTTTCCGGCCTCATTCTACATGATACATGCGTGTAGTATGTTGGACAATGCATGTATGAGTAGTTCATCCACACACTCGTCTTCTATTTTTTATCACAGAAAGCTCAGGCACACAGCTGCTGAACATACCAAAGCAATCATTCCTACACATGGTGAATGTCTCTTTGGTATTATAATCGCCTCAGCCTACAGCCTGGATGGTACAGGGCCTTTACATTTGTATGAAGAGTTTGATTGCAAAAGGAGTCAAGTGCCATTGTTAAACATTTTAAAGTCCGTCCATCAGAAGACAGAGCAAAATTAAACCTCTCCAATGATACCTCACATTTACATATCAAGGAATATTCTTAAAGTTATGATTTTAGACTGTCCCATGTACTATCACTTTCACTCTTTTCTTGAGGGTTTCATCGCAAATATTTCAAAGTGACAAGAATGGCGTTAACTCATTGTGCAATGAAACTATTCATACAATGTATCTGCACTAGAGAAATTCTTCATGTAACATTAAATACAGGTCTGCGTATTATGGTACATGTACATTCCACTACTGAGCATGCAATATTTTGAATATAATACACATTCACACAGAGTTATATATATTAATAAGAAATGTACATTTAAGACATAGAGTGAGGTATTGAGGTCAAATAATATCTATTCAGTTCTCTTTAATAGTGTCCTGCTTCTCGGACATCACAAAGCTCTGGTTGAGTAGGAGAGGAGGAGTGAACTTCTTTCCGCTACATATCCTGTCCAAGCCCTGGAAATTTGGAAACAAACAAAAACAAAGGTAGAATGAATGAATGAATGAATGAATGAATGAATGAATGAATGAATAAAGCAATTAACAAACAAATAAATATCAAATAAACATAAAAATACATTTATATAAATAAATACATAAATAAATAAATAAATAAATAAATAAATAAATAAATAAACAAATAAATAAATAAATAAATAAATAAATAAATAAATAAACAAATAAATAAATAAATAAATAAATAAATAATCAATTCATTATTCAATTAAAAAAAAAAGATTAATTACAATATCAGAAATAAATGAATATAATAATAAAAAAAAAAAAAAACCCAAAACACAAACAAATGTTGACATGCCATACACAGACAAGTGAGTGTTTGGAGAGGCGCTCTTTTCAAAAGCCTCATCTGGAATTTGGTGAAATGGAAAACTGTCACTTTTTGAGAGCCAGTTAAATACGTTCAGTAGAATATTAATGTTAACTTGTGTGATAACGTCACAAACATAATGACCAATGGAGAAAATGGTAAAACAAGGCATTTTGCTGGGAAACCTGGTCATTCTAGACATGTTCCATCAAGTTTGATCATAGTCATTATTAAACGCACTTTGGCGGTGCACTAAAAAACAGATGTTCAGGAAATGTTGTGTCAGTGGCCACAACTTCATTAGAACTGTACTGTGTTATCAATATTTGCATCAAATTGTAGCAATTCATATGACAGCAACCGAAAGGCAACATCAAAATCAAGACAAGTCTCAATTCACTGCTGTTGTTGCAATGACTGCAGGCAGAGAAGGCTGCAATAATTATGGCAGTCTAATGATGTTGATATGAGACAGCGCCCTCTACTGGCAGTGGGAAGATAATCTCACCTCTCCTGCATAGGAAAGCAGAGGAGAGACTTCACACGTCACTGGATAGCCATCGGGATCGTTGGCTCTCCGGCTGTAAGACAACACAGGAAAGAAATGGATTTAAGTATCTAAGGACTGCATGACAGTCCTCAATTGTACAGTGTATGAATTACATATTATATACATGTACAATGTAGCATGTCTTGATTACGAAAATTACACAACACAACATTATGTCTTCTTCACTCTTATATTTGACCTTTATTTCATTATCTCACTGCTGAGGTGATATCTACACTTAAAATATATATATGGTTTATATTTACATACATGTACATTTGTACTACGTTCCTATGTTCACACGATCCATTTTTCCTTAATAACCACAGTCCGGGTGATGTTTTTCCCATAAACACATACAGGAGATATTTGAAAATGGGAAATATGGTATCACATGAAGTTTATTTATTACACCATCATCAAACTAAATACTACTGTTTTTTTTTTTTTTACTCCTTTGAGATGGTGAACGGGTTGGAGCTTGTCACAGCTAAAAATGCTAAAATTGTCATTCTTTTTTTTTTCTTCTAAAAATAGAGTGTAACTATAAATTAATGTGAACACTCAACAGAATGTCAGCTTGAAATTAACACTTGTGGGGGGAAAAATAGACCTTCAAAATATTCCCCAAACTGCTTGTAGACAGTACATGAGAGCAACCCTGCTGAAGCATTTTTCTTTTTTTCCTTGAGTGGAAGTTGGTGGAATCGATGGGTTTTGGAGTTGCATTAATATGTGATAGCTCATGAGATTTTTTGCAATGATGTGGAGTATTTTGTCAGACATGGACCACCACCATATTAACCTAAACATCAGCATTATAAATTGTAAGAACTGAAAAGGAAAAATAATAATGGAATGAGGCTAAAAAAAAAAGAAGAAAAAAAAATATATATATCTATATATATCAGTTTGGAATGAAGGTACATATTTCTGTAAAGGTCTTTTCCATTTGCCAGAATTCCAGAGTTCGTAGAATGTTTTGCAGTGTAATACTCACCTGTATTCATAACACATGCTTCTAGTGTGAATATGAAATGATCTGATTCCTTAAAAGCGCAGATACAGGCGTGTACATATTGCAGAGAGTACATGTACAAGTGTATATCCCCCATGCCCGACCTACATGATACACACACTTTTTATGTGTCATCATTTCTAAAATGTGTTGGTCTTTAACACATGAATGTATAAATGCAATGACATTCTGGAAAAGGTAATTACGTAGGACAATTACATGTATGTGTAACATTATGATACACCATTGGAGAATGGAGAGTCAAATACAAAAATGATGACACTATAAAACAAGGGTCAGTACTTCTTTCACTCATCTGCTCCACATCAAGTAATATGTGACCCGCTACAACAAAAGGATCCTACAGTCGCTGACGGCTGAGCCGAGAAAATCGAGTTTGAAGTCACATCATCAAAACTGGTCAAAACAATCAGATTTCTGTTTTTGGCATAATTTTGTAGTCTAATGTTTTGTCTGTCATCTGCCGAAATTTCAAAGGTAAGTGATCAAATGAAAGGCAAGAAATTAGCGTTTTTCTGGGCCATGATTTTCCAACATTCAGTGTAACAGAAACGTGTCCGAAAATTTAGATTTAGCACCGCAAATAGACTCCGCCCCTAGCAACGAGGGAGTGATCTTATTGGTCAGTGCATGGCATCCTGATTACTGACTGGTCGTGCGTAGACTGCTGGCGCTAAGCTTGAATGAACATCGCGGAGGTCGCTATAGGAGCATGCCTTCTATTGTCAAGCGGTGAAAACTGTCTCGCCTCCCCTTGATCATGATAGCGTCGGAAGGATAACTTTGAAGGCGTTTTTCTCGAAACTGTGATATCCTCAACCACTTGACATGCGCTAATAAAATCGATATCTCCGCAACCTAGTACTTTTATGAGTTGTGTTACATATGAAATTAAAGTAGAAGAGTAAGGGAATAATGTCATGTCATTTTCAGAAAATTGTCCTCCCCGACTTTCGGATCCTTTTGTTGTAGCGGGTCACATGTCTAGATGTAATACTGTATCAATAGGCTACATACACTGTACCTCCTAGCCACATGAAGCTCATGAAATACATAGTGTACTATTAAAACAATTTTAACCTGGAATGCTCCATACTCCCGTGACATTTGACAAAAGTCATACATAGTCGATGGCTTGCACAAAAAAAAAAAAGAAAGAAAGAAGAACAAAAAAAATGTTTGGTGCTTCATTCTGGTCCCTGTAATTGATCTACTGGCACCATATGTTCAAACACACACTGATATTTGTCTCTACTCCTAAATCTCCCTATGATAAGTCCTATGGCTTGCAAGTGTACAGGTACCACACACAGTACACACTTGCACTGTTCACTGCCGCGAGATAAATGCCATGCAGTGTTAAGTAAATGTCAGTTAATATCAAAGTGCAAACACCATTTTTACTTTTCTTTTATTCCCTGCCATTTCATCAGACTTTTGCTTTAATTAGGAGGATACCAAAAAAAAACATTATTTTCATCATCAGCAACATCAAATCTCCAACAGCTCAACAAATCCATAAAGTACAATGTTCCAAAATCCAAATTTTGACCTGTCGTACGAGATGAGCACTCTCACTACTCTACTGTCGGCAATTAATCAAACTTGGGCATACTCTAAAGGCAGGACAGAAAAGCGAAATGTAGCATTATGCACAGATTGTAGAACATTGTGTTTCTTGTCAATACTGTACGAATGAACCTGACGGCAAGGTGTCGCACTCACATCGATAGCCTTTTGTCAAGGCCCTTTCGCTGTAATGAGCGAGCGAAGCAAGCCAAGCCGAACGCGACAGCTCGAGGGCCTTTTGAGATCTGCTTCACACATTATCATTCGCGACACATAGACGCTACTGAATAAGTCATATCAACAGGTTCCAGTCGACCAATGGAATTCAGCCACATCCTTTGTATTGGCGTTGTCTGGCCTGGTCACATGCATCACTGACCCACCAGTGGAGGGCTGGGGCATGCATTCACCGTATGTAAATTGGATTTGGGCACACAGAAACGCAGATTGGTCGACTTTTGCTCCCGAGGAACAAAAGTCCCTGATTCGAAGGGCTAAGAAAACATGCAAAGCAGATCTCAAAAGGCCCTCGCCCAACCCTACTCAGCTGGGCTCTCTTCACCATAAAGCGAGAGGGCCTTGACAAAAGGCTATCACATCCTTTCCTCTACAGTAGAGTTTAAAATCAAATCAGAAATATGCACATATCATTAAAGATCAATGCTGACAACTCGCTTTCTACAATCAACTCAGGGTGACGTTATGATTGAGTGTGTGTGAGAATCATTTTCTCACTGTGTATTGCAAGGAAGGGAGACCAGAAAAAAAAAAAAAAAATACTGTAAAGAGAGAGAAACTTACAATCATCTATTAGACCTGTACATGAATCCCTGTATACATTTCCCTATTCTACTTGTGCCAAATTCTGGCGTGCAATCTAAATAAAAATTCTAAGGATACACCATTGCATGTTTCCATGCTTTTCTACATGTCCAGTACTACAGAAAGACGCATTTTTGTTTGTTGGTTCGCTTTATCATTTTTTTTTTTTCGATGTCATTTTTGTTGGCTGTACCAGCTAGACTTCACTGCATGCATCAAAAAATGCAACTACGAAAAGAGAATGAAAAAGATATGCTCCAGCCAGCTCATGCAATGTCATGCAAGATGTTGTCTCATGCGGTGCATGAAAGGTACCCTCGTAGAGACAGTTGGTGGCCTGTGTACGATACGCATGGAAAACTGTGGGTGCGGTGTCCTCACTTGAGGTACCTATGCCATCTGGAGAAAAGTCACCGTCATTCCCCTCCCACATCGTGCAAAGAAATTTGTCGGTCTGCCCAGACTTGCAAACAGACAGATTCAAATTTATATTAAGCAAACAAACAAACATGCGACAGGACCCTTCTATCACGAGGCATTCCATATGATTCACAGACAAATTTTAGTTGGTTGTCCATGTTCATGCATTGGGCATCTACAAGAATGATTTGGTCTTGTGGTACTAGTGATTCTGTGCATTACTTCCCCCACCCTTCTTCAAGACCACTGGGGCCCGTTTCATAAAACTTGTCATCGGTGACAACTGCCACATTTCTATGACAAATTCGCTCTCAGCCAATCAGATGCAATGATTTCAGTAGCTTGTCACATCTATGACAACTTGTCACCGATGACAAGTTTTATGAAACGGGCCCCAGGTTGCCAAGCGACACACCAGCTGCTGAGCTAGGTGTCTACTTTCTGTCTCTCCCTCCACCTTTCTCCCTCTGTCCTTCTCTCTCTCTCTCTCTCTCTCCCTCTCTCTATCTCTTTCCCTCTCATCCATTGCTTCTCTCTTTCCTTCTGTCTTTCTTCTTTTCTTCCTTTTTCTTCTCCTCCTGCAATAACTGGGCAGCCTCTCTTTTTTGCTTCTTCCTTTTTCTTCTTGCTGTTACAATGAACCTTGGTGTCACTTTTAATTGTTTTGTAATAGAATGAATCTGTACTACATTGCAAATTCATCTAGACTATTAACCCGTTGAGGACGAGTCCCGAGTATACTCGGGCAAGGGTCTATGGGAAATGCGTGTTGTAGTGAATTCAGTCCGTCCTCAACGGGTTAAAAAATAAACTTGCATTTCTCTTTGCTGTATTGTTGCCATCTTTGCTGACAAATCTAACGAAAAGATTTTTTGTTTTCAGCATCAATCATCAAGCCTCTCTTGCAAAACTGTATACAGGGAAGATGTTTCCTTTTCTTTAGAATTAAAGTCACATACTATGCATTTGTTTTTTCAATGAAAGAAAAAGATACGAGCCTCTCTGTGTAACTTTTGTTTCTGTTTACTCCAGAATGCATAAGAGAGTTGAAAGTATTCACTGTTTGTATGTACCACGGGGGAAAATATCATTCCCACGGATGTTTCCCCTCCACATTTCCTGTCCCTTACAGCACATAATTGTATAAACAGTTTGGTATATTAACAGAAAGCAAGCTCTAGAATTTTCATGAATGCATGTATCACATTCTCATGGCATACTAGCTTTGTGGAGTGGCTTCTTTTAACACAACTCTTCTATAAAGCAACACTCTGTTCAGAAATTTTAATCTCTGAGAATGGACATCTAAAAGATGATATTGCATATGTAAGAGAGAGTATAGTATTTGCACTCAGTTCTCTAGCAAACTATGCACGTAAGTCTGTACACTAAAATCTGTTGAGTGTGTGTACAAGATCTAGCTACGCAAACAGCACACACCATCTACAGAATGAGCTTTGGAATACATTGGATGGAAGTGGAAAGAGAGCATTACTGCGCTACTTCTGGAAGAATTCTGCGCCAAATGGAAATACTTTAATGCTACCAGTGTCTGTGAATGGGAGCGACAGTCATAAAGCACACTGGTCATGAAAGGGTGATTGGTAGCTATGGCATGTACAACAGGATAATAACCCATTGAGGACGGACTGATTTAGCTACAACATGCATTCCCCAAAGCCAGCTGCCCGAGTATACTCGGGACTCGTCCTCAACGGGTTAAACATGGCGGCTAATCATGCCGAAGTGGTCATGCCCATATTAAATTTCCATTATATTTTCGCCTTCAAATATGTTTGGCTTCATTGTAAAGTGACATATCTTGAAACTATGAATATTGATGTCTGAATCAACATTTTATACATGGACTTAATTTCCCTTTTATACCCAACAAATGGTCTGTCAGCATCAGCTATTAAAAAGGAGTACTACATGTATTGTGTTGCATTTTATATCATGTCTAGACATGACAGTCATACATGTATGTACATTATCAAGATATCACGGGGGGGGGGGAGGATGAGTTCTAGAGACTGGAATTTCTTGTTAATGAGGAAATCTGAATTAAAAAAAAAAAAAAAAAGTGAGTAACAGGGATTACGTAATCTTTGCCATCTTCCCAAACACATGGTAAATGTGGTCTCTTGTGGTACAATATACTGTATTTTATACTCAAGTTAATTAAGAAGGTTTATAGGAGGTTGATCTACAATTTTATTAGATTCTATAAGAAGCTCTCATTGTCATGTTGAAGGACAAGTTCACCTTCATTAACAAAAGTAAAGGATTGAGAGAATGCAGCAATATTTAGTAGAACACATCAGTGAAAGTTTGAGGAAAATTGGACAATCGATGCAAAAGTTATGAATTTTTGAAATTTTTGTGTTAGAACCGCTGGATGAGGAGACTACTAAGGCTCGTGATGTCATATGAGTACAACAGTATAGAAAATGTAAAGAAAATTCAACATATTTTCACTTTTTTTTGCATAATAAAAGAGCACTTGACTTGCCTCTTTCTATAGGCAATGGGAATAATATTACCCATAACATAAGTCAGTAACAAGTCAAGGGAATGTGTACTTTTTTCAAAAGATGAAATTTTGTGAAATTCTCTTTATATTTTCTTATATAGTTGTATGCATGTGACATCATACACTAGTCTTCTCATCCAGCAGTGACTGCACAAAAACTTCAAAAATTCATAACTTTTGAACGGATTGTCCGATTTTCCTCGAACTTTCAATGATGTGTTCTATTAATATTGCTACAATGTACATTCTCTCAATCCTTACAGTGTATGTTAATGAAGGTGAACTTGTCCTTTAAACAATAAACAGAACCCACTTGCACTGTTTGCCTTTAAAAGTACAATTGTAGTTTGCAATGTAGTTACATGTAGTTATGGCTATGTGTGAAGGTACTAGAATGCTTAAGGATACATTTTTTTTTTTTTTTTTTTTTTTTTTGGGGGGGGGGGGGTCTATGGGATGGAAGTTGAGATATGAGGGGAAGGGGCAAAGAGAACATTTTTTTTCCTTTTTGTTGTTGTTGTTGTTGTTGTTGCTATCAATGTGTACTTCTGTCAGTGAACAATCACAGATGTCCAGAAAAATGAGATAAGCCTGAAGATCAGATGAAATGAGACAGGAATGCTTGACACACAGTTGGTAATGTCGACAGATAGGCCTACACTATAGAGCCCAACAGAGTAAATACTGTACAACCAGAAATATTGCTTGCTTGAATTGAAACTTTTCAAAATTTCGTGAGGAGCCATGGATAACGAAATTAAAACGCACTCAAACATTTTTGTTCGGTTGTTTGTTTGCTTGTTTCTCTTTTCTTTTTTCTCCTACACAATGCACTGGAGGTCAGGGGGTGGGGGGGGGGTAGGGGGGCAACGCATGAAAATTTCACGCCATGAAAAAGGTCGTTGTTTGAGATTTGAGAAAGTTTCACGCTGCAAATGTTTCTGGTTTTACAGGTTTTACAGTATGCAATACGATATATCCCTTGCTACCAAATGAAGCACTGTGTGCAATTATTAGACTAGAATCATAGTCAATTGTTGAAGCATTTGCTTGACAGTGAGGAAGATACGCATACATGTAGCATCATGAAGAGGCATGATACAGGTATCTTTTGAGCAGGAGAAAGGATTTGCTGAAAATCAAGGATGAAAAGTTAAAAGGTGAAGATCACGATGCAGTGGTGCTGTCTTACTTATTGCTCTGCGGGTCGTCAGAAATCTGGCGCGAATATCTGTCACAGAAAGCAGGTGCAATACAGCTGCTAAGAACTCATGTTTCACATTTAGGGCAAACATAAACCTAAAGCCATCCCCAAACCAAAAAACACTACAGATACAAACGTACATTAAGTTACACTAGTGTAGCTCATTATCTACATGTACCATATCATAAGAGCCGGTGTACTGAACTCCACATCTTTCTTTCTTTTCTTTTCTTTCTTCAAACATGCCTTCTACCGAATAAAAACAGAAAATAAAACCAACAAATAGAAATATTATCATCAACTCCATTTTATCCTTTGACACTTCACATTCAGATAAGATCATCTCTTCAGAAATACGAAGATATTGGAAATCAGCACTGTGGAGCAAAAACTGCACAGTTTTGTGCCAACCTGGGGATTTACATCATTGTACTGGCTGTACCTCTGTAACCTTTTGTGGGTTCTGTAATGCAAGGTCACATATACCTACTAGGTAGGCACTAAGGACAGTCTATAACAAGACTGTAGCTATGTGAATTCATCAATATGCAAACTCAATAATTGTAATGAAAAGTAGGCATTTTTTACACGATTCACAGTGTGTCAAATGCTCATTGCAACTCTCCAGATAAAGTGGATTTCTCTCAAATTATGACGTGCCAGTACCTACAAAATATTCTATCATGAGTTATCATACAAGTGTATGTACACACTACTTGTACATTTGTACATTTTAGGGACTTATAACAGTCAGTCTTGCAAAAATTTTCAAACTAGGCCTGAAGGAGATTACCTTATCACAAAATATAAAATTTAAATAGAAAAATATGCCATAAATTATAAAAGTAACATAAAAAAGGATAGGATTTCTTACCTCCTTAAAAGAAACACAATGAGACAAAACAAGACAACAGAATGGACACACATAGAAAAAAAAAAATCAAGAAGAAATGTCTCGGGTGCATATATATATACATATGACATATGATATGACACAACATTTGCTCCTGTAACAATTGCTCTGCTCTTATTTTCTGCAAGGACTTGGGTATGGGTTTAGGGTTGTGATAGGGTTTTAGGTTTAGTTTGATGCGAGGATTAGGATTAGGGTTAGGGTTAAGTGTTTACCGGTCGGTAGAATTCATGTTTGGCTCCATGAAAATTACACATTCCATCAATTCGATATTTCATGGGAGTAATTGCCACAGGAGCGAATGTCATGGGACCTACGCAGAGACTATTGCTGGGTACAATAAAAAATGAACATTCAAATGAGTGGTTAGGCACTTATTTTGTGGTGGAGAACAGATACAGTGTACAGTATTATGGTGTGTCTGCATCCTTCCTCCATACTGCTGCACCAAACATTAACAATGGGTTAGTTTGACCATTGGGGGAGGGGAAGGGGGAGGAGGGGGCGTTGCCATGTTGCAAAGAAGCTGGTGATAATCGATTGCCGTTGGATTCTCCACCGCTCTCAGACTTTGCAGGGAAAATTGGCAAGTTGTTAGCTTACACGCATTACATGGTAAACACAGCCATGTACACAGTGACCCAGCTGTGCATACTCCATTCAAGAAAAAAAAAAACAAAAAAGACGCAAGCACAAATATGAAGAGTTTGGCCACAGAACGAGTTAACTCCATTTTTGTCAATTTGAGACATCTGCAATGAAAGCTGCCAAAGGAAAAACCCACATAAACAGAGAAAGTAATAAGAAAATGTAGAGTACAGGCTGTATTTTTAATCCTAACTCCATGAATACAAGCTGTATCTTTAATAACTTCATGACTATAGGATTGTTGGGCAACAAGTGAAATAAAAATCATTGCAAAGGTTTTAATTTTGGCTCATCTGGTGATGGTCTTTTTCTGGTACAACAAAACGTTTAAAAAGGGGCTTAACCTGTTTTGCGAACAAACTCTTCATACTGCATTCTTCCCTCCTCTACAGTAAAGGAATGTATTCCGGTTTTAACCCCTGCCCGAAAATGGGGTGCTTGGTGCAATTATAGAATGTGGTTGCCATATTTAGACTCATTTTGATCAGGGGAAGGAGCTGTTGAATCAATGCATTTCTTGATTTATCAGTTATTTTCTATGAATGGTTAGAAATTGTGTCCAGCTCTGAGAGCAGATTAACATAATTTGCTGCTTTGCTTTATGAAGCTGTTTGCTCTCGAGCATTACATGATGGCTCTTTCGATATGCAATGAATTTGTTTTGCTTTTGTCTGACCCTTATTTCAAAATATGAAAATATGCTTACACTGGTACATTTTTTGTTTGTTTTTTCCAATGATTTCATGGGATGGAAAATCATGGCAATTTTCATTTTTTTGTATGGTGGCTTCAAACTATACACAGCCATTAAGAATCCATCCCACATACAGTGTACAGTATCATGGTTAGAAAGAAAGAAAAAATTCTCACAACTGACGGATGAAAAACTGAGAAGGAAAACAACCCACTGGTAATAGATTATGTGATTTCACTCATCCTTTTCAAAGTTTCCACACCTGCTCTACTGCAGAGTCCAACACAGCCTGCCCAACACTTTACGAACCTTGACCTTGAGTCTACACTGTACATCAGTTTGAAAATGTGTGGACACGACCAGATCACACAAGAATAATCTTTATATAATCTAAAAAATCTTTCCAACTTGCATCCCATAAGAAGTAGAAGAAAAAGATGATGAGAGAAGTAAGATTTCAGAGCAAGACCATGGCAATAATGATGGAGAAGAAAGTAGGAGAGAAAAGAACGCTAGTAAGATGATCAAAGTGAAAATATAGTTCTCAGAAGGGCTCAAAATCCATCGTCCACAATTTTGAATTTTGCTTAGAATACATCGAAAGGGTCTACCGACAAACTTAATATCTGGCTGATGTGATTTGGTAGGATGATGGGCTGCTGTCGGGTATTTTGAGATCAAAAGTATAGAATAATTTTGATCGTAGTATGTGACTTTTATTCCACAAGGACTGTCTCCCTGTTCGGTATTGTGGGTAGAATGTTCCCTGACGATCGACCTGGCAAATTGTATTTTCCAAACAGATCAATTGAATGCCATTCACTCTAGTGTGGTAAATCAGTGAGACCTGTGTTGCTTGATTTGTCAATTATCGACAATCAACATTAAAAAATTACATAGCAACCACGATCAGGTATGTTCTCAGATTGTCATACTTCCAGTGAATCTACTTTCTTTTTTTGTTTGTTTGGGTTGCTTTGTTTTGTTTTTGTTTTTGTTTTGTTTTGTTTTGTTTTGTTGTTTTTTTTTTTGGGGGGGGGGGGTTTGCATATTCAACATTACCCTCCTGACATCATGGTAAAAGGCTATTTCACACATTTCTTAATATGCATATTTGTTTAAATTTTTTGAGTAAACAGAACTATGTTTTCACTTTGAATCCAGCCACGCCCCATGACCGGCGGCATACTCACCTGGGAATGGCCGGTATAGGTGTGCCATCGGCATCCACAAAGTCTCCACCCGCGTTCAGGACCCATCGGTGGTGGAGGGACAGTAGGGCGTGTCTGGCTGTGGTGGGGTTATCCTTCTCTGACTTTGTGCTGTTCTTGAGGGGTGAGAACTCATCCTCTCGCAGCACCTCAAAGACGGCAAAATTACTATGCAGAAAACACAAAAACAAACAAACAAATAAACAATGGCTAGATTGATATACTGTAACATGCATCAAATATTCTGAGGACCACAGGGAATAATTTTCCTGGTATAAGGACCACAGCACGTCTGCCAACATTCCTACAGCCAACTTTAGCGAGATTCCACACAGCAATCAGGGAGATGTCTGTGTGTTACATGCATTTCAATGGGTGAAAATAATTCCCAAATCAGGGAGATTTTGATATTCTCTTGTTCAGACATGAACAGATTTAGACATTTTCAGGGAGACTCCTGCAGAATCAGGGAGACTTGGCAGCCACAGGGAATAATTTCCCTGGTATTGCATCACAAAGTGCCATGCATATTTCACACCACTGCTACGCAAACTACACATATTTTGTGTGGCAGGTTACTTAATCCCTAGAAGCATACATAGTACCATTTAAAATATTATTCATTAGCTGTAATTGCTCATCAAATTCAAGTTGGGAAATTATTCCCCGAACGAGCAACATCTCCATGATGATAATCTCTTGAGTCGATGATAGCCACACTTGCCTTATGTAATACTGTACTCACCTCCTATCTACCACCGCCTGCCCATAATGATTACGTTCAAGCATCCACCAAAAATCGGACAGAAAAGAAACCGTACTCTACCACTACTGCTGGTTATCAAAAATGATAGCGATTTTAACCCCAGGTCTCTCTGAAACAGGAGATTCTCCTGCCTGTACCCAATAGCAAAACTGAAGATTCTTGGTCCCTGGGGCAATTAAGAGTGGGTTAAACGGGGTGGCTTGGAAGAACTCACTTTGAGAACTTGAAGACATCAAAGACAAACTTCTCCATCTTTATGCCGTTGGGTTTCTCCGGCACCACGCGCTTGCCCTCCCCGTTGATGAATGGAATCTTCTTCTTGGCCACGTGGTGCTGCAATCTCGACTCATTCTCACTGGACAAAGGGATGGAACAGGGAAGGTTGCCACCAGAATCAAAGATTTTGTCTGACCTCATGGCTAGCCAAAGTCGCTGAAAGCTTCCATTTACTACTATCCGGTCTTCTGTCTAGCTATCTATTTATCTGTCCATCTCTAGGCCTATCCATCAATGTATATCAATTATCTACCTGTCTGTAGATTGATACTATTGATCTACTGTCTTCCTGCATATTTACAATGTATCTATATGTTTACCTAAATATCCATCAATTGATCAACCCACCAATCCATCTACACACTTATCTTTCACCTTTATGTCCACTTACATTGTACACAATGTATTTACCTAATCTTTCTTTCTGTCTTTTATCTATTTCTCCAATAACTACCTAATTAAGCAAACAAAACTGTACAATGCAAACGCATGTTTGATATCAAACTAGATAATGCATCAAATGAAAAAAATACCAAAAATGAATATGTTTGAGGAAGGCCAACACATCACACATTTTGGAAACACTTCAAGACACTGCAAAAGCCTTTAAAGATACAAAATTATTACCTCATGAGCTGCTTTTGACGACTGTTTCTGATCACCCAACAAGCCATGACATCAACAAAGTTAAAGATGACAAGTCTGTCCTCTTATAGACAGAAAACTAATGCGTCAAAAAGCATAAGATACAATTTAAGGAAAGCTGTGCTCTTACTTGACGACGCTGCGTAGGAAGTCAGTCGTGAAGAAGTGATTGCAGATGTTTCCGGCGCTGAACATCAGTCGGCCGTCTTCGTTCCTCTTCTCAGCCGTGGACAGCGTGATCTCGCTGTACTCCACCACCTCGTACTGACCGTCCAGCCGGCAGACCACTCCGACCGGCTCCGTAGGGTAGGCCTTCTCCACGACCTGTGAGAATGGATTGAAGTAGGGTGGAGTTGGGGGGAGGGGGAGGGCAGTGAGTCGTAGAGCCTGCACACACCAATAACTACTGTACGACCAAAAAGGATTGTAAAGTCTGTTACTACAGACACTTCTATCAATAGCAGTTTGTGTAGGTGTAGTTTCCATAAAAATACTTTACATGACAAAACTGCATCTCACATGTAATGAAAGTAAAACCACACTTCTTTTAGTTTTTGTCTACATTGGGGGTGGCACATGGAATCCATCAAAAATCTTATCCAATTCTAATGAGTCTCATTTTATCTTAAAGTAAGCAATCTCCTCTTATCAAAATCTGACCCAGACTAGATAAATCTCCTGTATGCTGGGGTGTTAGAGTACATTGTACTTGCAGAAAAAGTTTTGAAACTTTAGTAGGGGATACCTTTTACAGACCTCCCAAAATGCAGTAAAACATTAAATATGAACCTCAGGGGACTTGTTTAGGCCACTGCTGAGAAATTTGGAAGTCAACAGTTATCTACAATTTGAATAATGCACAAAACTCAACTACTCAGTAGTTCTGTGTGTCAGCCACACTTAAAGTAGAAATTCAAAGAGCACGAAACACAAATTTGATAAGAGAATATTGAATTTGAACATCTGTCCTACGTGTACACAAAATATCGAGAGAAAAGAACAATCCCAACTATTTTTTATTAATTATTGAAATCGGACGAAAAAGTGAACCCGAAATGCCCCGATGAACGGTCTGCCGATACCCCTTCCAGATGACGTCACGCACTGGATTGGTACTCTGAAAGTACACGTTCGCTCCATAGACTACTACCGTGAATTGTTTTCAGTGTTGTGTTTAGGAGCCTAGCAAGTCCAATTATTTAGTTTATTAGCAGTTTTCTTGCATGTCTCCTTGTAGTTCACAGTTTTTCCTTACATTTCATCCTCATAAAGTATGAAATTTGTGAATGCTAGCGGCGCATAAAAGAGATTTCTTTCAGACGTTTTTGTCCGCATTTCGGTTCCGTGCCTTCAAAAAGTAGATCCGGTCACAGCAAGCTGGATGGTACGTCTCGCTCTCAGCTGGTCTGCATCGGCTGTTCATGCACTGTGCTGGTATGTGGTTCGCACTGCGCTGTGTGTGTTTGCGTGTGTGTGAATATATTAGTGTTCGTGCTCTGATTTCTTCCTCGGTATAGTGAGAGCTGTGCGTAAACATTTGTGTGTATGGGAACATATACTATTGTACATACTTCGAACATGTGCGCCAGCTCCATGCCCCCTCGACGTTCGACGCAAGACTCCCTGCAGCTGATCACTCGCTCTCTATGCATGTTTTTGTTTGTAATAATAATGGATGAACGTACATAAACTCAATACTGTACGAGTAATGTTCGCCACACGTAATCTGTGTATTTCGTATACTGTTCTACGAAGCAAATTGCTACTTACAGAGGTGGAAGAATGAGTCGTGAGGAAGTACTTCTTTTTCCACATTTTTTCTTCTTTTTTTTGTCTAAACCGCCGCCGTCATTCATCGTACATACTGATCGTCGAGACTCTAAATCGTACTGAGCCGTATGTTATACTGTTTTTTTTTTTTTTTTTTTTTTTTTTTACGCCAAGGCAGACATCAGACTTTTTGCTTTACCATCAAACGCAGCTGAATGTTACTGTTATTCATTTCGAAATGTTATAGCAAAATATCCGACATTATTCAGCATCATATGGAGCAGAATGTTGCTGCTATTCACTTCCAAACGTAAAAGCAATCATCTGACATTTATTTTGGCATCTTCCGGAGCCGAATGTTATTGCTATTTACTTTCGAAAGTAAAAACAAACATCCGACATTTATCTAATCATCGTACGGAGTTGAATATCATTGTTATTCATTTCCGAACGTTACAAGGGATCATTCGACATTTACTTTTAGCATCTTCCTGAGCCGAATGCTATCCTTATTCATTTCCGAACGCAAAATCAAATATCTGACATTAATTTTTGCATCGTAAGGAGCTGATTCTTACCGATATTCACTCCAATTATTTTAGCATCTTACGGAGCCGATTGTTACCGCTGTTCATTTCCAACAGTAAAAGCAAACATCCAACTTTTTTGTTGGCCCGATCGGGCCACCAAAATCTTCATTTCTGAAATATTGTCGGCCCGACGTGCGTTTTTTGGTGGCCCCGGGCCACCGGGCCACAGTTAGTGTCGAGCCCTGTCTAATGAATGTAGGTGATCGCAAGTGTAACAATGAAATATGATTCGTCCCCCCCCCCCCCCAAAAAAAAAAAAAAAAAAATGCAAGAAAGTTTGTGATTCCATAGCTGCGTTTATCCGGACATGAATCTAAAAAAGGAGTTACAAAACCTCTTTATTATTATCATTATTATTATTAACGAACCACCAGAAAATCAAAGCTAATCTTACGTTCAGATTAACATTTTTTTTTCTTTTTTCATTGTCGAATTAGCAAACCTTCAGAATATCGACTCTCGAGCTAGCTTGTTTCATTCGGATAATAGATAACAAACCATAATTAAATTTGTCGGATTAACAAACATCCGCACATGCAATATGCGTGTTTCGAAATAACTACCATCGGGATAGTGAATCTTATTCTTTTTCGAAATAACGAGCACCACGCAAAGAGACGCGATGCTAAACTAAAATTCAAACCTATGTTTTCTCCTTTTTTTACCACCCGTCTATACACGTTTTCTGAACATTCCCTTATGCCCGACTAAAAAAATAATATTTGCACGTTACTGTGAAAGTTCGTTTATCCGAAATTATATAATATAAGAGGGTTTGATAATCCAAACATTTGTAGCATTATTCTGAAGTTTGGGTAATGTGAAAATCGGGAAAAGGCTTGTTAATCTGAAAACGAATTGAATTTGTTCCCAGATTAAATTTCTTATTTCTTAAGTTTTAGATTAGCGAACCTTAGGAATAAACAACTTTTAGAGTAACAATCAGCAACATGTTTTCTCTTTTTTTCATAACTCAGAATAGAAATAATGTACAAAATTGAGAAGTATTTTAAAGCAGGAAAATAAGGCATTTCAAGTTTAACACTGTTTATTTATTTCATTTTTCTTTATCGGTAAGTACAAACAATTCTTACAAGAAATAGAAAAGGAAATAGAGAGAAAGAGAAAGAGAGAGAGAGAGAGAGAGATAGCTCTATTTTAGGCAAATTAAATGAAAGAAATAAAGAATCATTACGCTTGTAATCCTGGCTGGGTCTTCGACTTGTCAAACATTTTCCCTGTTCATTCCTCCAGGCCCCAGACTGTTCATGACCGCCAAGAATGTGCCAGTACGCGCGGTTTCTGTTTTTGTCAAATGGTCTCTCTCCTCTACCCCCCCACCCCCCCCCCCCCCCCATCCCCAAGTCGGGCACCTTGCCGTCGTGGAATTTGTATTGTTTCTTGGTAAACTTGGTGTTCACTTTTGACCGCGCGTTATTGATTTGTGTTATTTTTATCTTGAATCGCGCACTGTGCTCGGTATCCACATGGAGCACGCACAACCAGTGACTACCCGACTCATGTAGGCAGCTAACGGCGAGCAGAAAATGGCAGTTTTTTTTTCTGCTGTCGCTATTTTCTACTGCCAAAATAGGCTAATACATCGTATTGGAATAAAAACTTTGTTCGATATCGATGAGCGTTGATGTGGCATCGTAATGCAATACCCGGGCTTCTTCAAGTAAGTCAGTGTTCGACAGTTGTTGAAATCGTGACATCGCTAAACAGTAATTAGTTTTGGGCTTGCGTGTGCATGATTTCATGGGTTTGTTGAAGGGAAAATGTGGAGAAAGAAGGTGGCTTCAAAATTATTTGCCTGCCCAATTCGGGCAAGCATTTTTATCCTTGTTCAGAACACTTGTACGACTTTGATTTTCACTTGCCCGAGCAATCGGGAAGTGCTTATGTCCACCCTGCTATTAGACCTTGCTCGCCTAGTATTGTACCTCCTTGGTCTGACCGGTTTGAGGTCAGCAACTATATAGTCAGGCGCAATGGCGTGATAGCTATCATAGCAGATGTCATTTACGGAAGTTTTACGAGCGTGTGCACACTGGTGAAGCAGTGATGTAATTACTCGCGAAAACACCGAACCTTGTCGAAGATTCCACTCCTTCTCTTCCCACCTCCCTGCTTATGGTCAGAATCTCGTATAGTCGTACAGTATTACAGTATCGGGCGCGAACGTAAACAAACACACGTGGTTACGCAAAGCACGGCAATTACGAGTAGTTCACGTCTATGTTCCTACGCCAATGAAAGTACTTCCATGACTTGGCTAATCACGTAACAGGCCAGGCACGCAGGCAGTGAGGATGGTGGTGCGGCGAGCGGCTACCAATGCGGATCGGAGCAGTAGAGCCACTTCACCGCGGATTAATACAAGCATATACTGCATGCGAGCAATCGCGAGCTACGAGACTGGGCTGCACAAGTTGGTATCTCGATCCTCGTTTTAAAATCTCTCCTATTTTGATATTTCGCCATTTTTCGTAAGTCTGCTTGTTATTGTCAACATCAACATGTCTTAGATTATCAATCCTGTCACGGACATCCTCATGATTTCAAATTAAACGCTTCATATGACCAGCGAAACTTGAACGTGCTAACATTACAAACGTAAGAAAAATAAGATTACCTAAGTAGCTTGAATTCCTGAATATTGACGAAAATATCTGTAAGAATTACAAAAAATCGAGAGAGAAATGTTTCTTCATTACTATTAAACCATAAAAAGTTATATTTCGTTCAATTCGACTTTTACATAAGGAAATAAAATGCAAAAGAATCAGGTTGTACCTCCGTTAACATTGTACACACATTCACCGGGCAGAGTCCGCAAATCCAGTGCGTGACGTCAGGCGAAGCGGGCATCTTTCCTGACGAATTGGCCCTTATCAGGCTCCAGAAAACCGCAGTTTTTCGTGAGCGTTTACTTCTTTCTAGCAACGCGAAAGCGAGGTAACAAAATTCCATTGCCTTCTATGTCTTCTGAGCTTTCTACTGATGCCTAAATTGCAGAATTTAATGATCTCTTTGAATGTTTACTTTAAGCCTTTTTGTTGCAGTCTTCTGTATCTTTTATCTATAAACACAAATCTAAAAGTAAAAGAGCTGATGTAATAACATATAGAGTGTGTGGCAAGAATGTATATAGAAATGTTTGTAAGTTTTGATGAACTTTCTTCACAAAAAATACATGATGGACACACATGCAGTGCATGGGTCTGCAAAGGTAGCCTAGTAATGTACTGGAATTTTATGGTGAGCCCCGAAAAAAATTCAATTCAAAATCTAACGGTCAATAAAAATGTACTAAATGTTACCTTCCACTTTCAATACTTTATGGGAGTTTCTAAAATGATACTCTCTTCAACATACCACTGTATTTATACAACTCTTCATTTAAGGCATGCAAATGGGATTCCCTACCTTTAAAATATGAAAAAAACTTTGTCTGAAGTGCATTCAAACTGTAAACATTTCAATCCATTTGAAATGACAATGGTCCAAAGGGTTTGGGCAGAGTCAAAAAGTCTGAAATCAGATGAAATTTTTTACTCTTACATCCATGTGCATGGTACCTTTGCTTTGTATTGTCTTACTTTGTTTTGTTTTGTTTTTGTTTGTATTTTTTTATTTTGTTTTAACGATCTTGGGTCACAAGCAGCCCCGCCCTACAGAAGCACCAACCTTGGCTCCACAATTGGCGCCCTTTGCGATGCAGAATCCCACGAAGGCTGGGTCAGCCATCTTGACAAGGATGTTGTCCACACAGTAGACATGGACGTACTGCACGCCCCGCCTATCCATGTCCTCCAGAATCTTGCAGTTGCCTAGCGCCCGGTAGAGGCCTCCGTTTCCATCTAGACACACAAAAAGGAAAAAAAAAAATGTCAAGCAAGAAACGAGATCACAGGATGGAGTGAAAGGGTGTTCTAGTGTCTTTTAAACCGTTTACATGCCGAGGCACTCAGACCTGGCAGCATGGGAGGAGAAGATCGACCTTCATCGGCTGCTCCGTGGAATACAAAAAAAAAAAAAAACACAACTCATGCAGGCTTACTCGAATTGAACTGCCTGTCAGGGAGCATGCGCAACAATGCGTACACTCATCAGTAACGGTCAAGTCCAAATACTGTAAGACGGGGAATGTTCGGGTGCATTTTAATTTCGCAAATTTCGCAAGAGCCAAGATGCGCGAAATTAAAATGCGCGCAAAAGTTCTTGTCTACAGTATGCATTGAATGTTGGAGGTAACTCGCTAAAATTTCATGCCGTGAAAGGGGCTGTTGGCTCCAATTCCAGACAAATTTCATGCAGCGAAAATATAGTGTTTTACAGTAAGATTGCCCCCTCCCCTTTTCCGCTGGATGTGTGCAGCACATTTTTAAAAGTTGCACACAGTTCACTACGGGGAATTATACCAGTCTAGACAGGCAAGACTAGGCAAGCACAGCCAGGGTTAATTAACAAGGACAGTGGACACCAAGGGGGGCATTTCATGAAGCATTTTGTCCGACAAAATTGCCCGACAAATTTGCTCTCAGCCAATCAGATGCAGTTTGTCAGAAAAATATCCGACCAAACTGCTTCATAAAATGCCTCCCAGAAGAGAGGGTCACCACTTTTCTCACCCCTTTAATGTTCCCTCCGTCCTTTCTCCTACACGCTTTCTTTCCTTGAACTGTACCATCCTTTCATACATATACTTCTACTCCCCCTAACCATTCCTTCTGTTTCTTTCTTTCCTGTCCATCCGTCCGTGTGTCTGTGTGTCTGTATGTCTCTCCCTCAGTTTGTAGGCACAAACCCATGTCGATCTTCAAACGGAGCCTGAGTCAAAGACTACAAGCACCACTGGCACTGTCCCATAGGCTGTGTATTAAATTTAGCTGCTCTCAACAAGGGAGCAGCTACAGTGGAGGAATTATTATCTCTGCCTGTTTTCAATTCCCATACACTCATTCTCTCCCATTCCCCCTATCTCTCTCTATGCTACTACAGTATACATGTATCTATCTATCTATCCATCTATCTACCTACAATGTACCAACTGTATTATGTATAGATTTTCCTCTCTCTCTCTATTTAAGGACAGGTCTACCTTCATATGCATTTAAAGGATTGAGAGAATGCAGCAACATTACTTGAACACATCAATGAAAGTTGGGGGAAAATCAGACAAACTGTTCAAAAGTTATGATTTTTTAATGTTTCTGTGCAGTCACTGCTGAATGAGAAGACTACAACAGTTAAAATGATATCACATGCGTAGAACGATATAAAGGAAAATATAAAGGAGAATTCCATAAAATTTCATCAACAAAACAAACAAAAACAACTACCAATTCCTTTGACTTGCGACTGATATATGATGTTAGGGTAATTCAATTCCCTCTATCTTTCGAAAGAAGCAAGTCAAATGCTCTATTCTTATGCGAAAAAAAAAATGAAAATATGTTATTTTCTTTATACTTTCCTTACATCGTTCTACGCTTGCAAGTGACATCACAAGCTGTAGTCTTCTCGTCCAGCAATGGTGGCACTGAAACTCTCTCAATCCCATAGTATGTACACCTTTATATGAAGGTGGAGTTGTCCTTTAATAGTCTCCCACTATTTTCGGCATATTCAAACAGGTGGTTCCAACCTACCCGGTGCCCTGGCTATCTTCCACTTCTGGTCCAGGATGATCTTGCCCTCGAAGGAGACGCAGGGGAGCATCTCCTGTTCAAAGAGGACTAGGTCAGCCTCGTCGATGCCAAAGTGGTTGTGACTCTTAAAGAAGTCCCTGGTGGGCTCTTTTGTGTGTTCACTGGTCATTATGTACCTGCAGAGAACAAAACAACAAGATAGTGATGACACTCACTGTCGTAATTTGTTGCAATATTGTATAAGCTGTCATTTTTTGCGAGGGTTTAATTTTCGCGAATTTCGTGAATCACAGTTGGATCGCGAATTTCACAACACGCGAAAATGACTCCATGCGCAGTGTTAATAGAGCATTAACGTGCGCGTCGGCATCGATTCGCGAAAACCAACATCTCGCCAAAATGTCTATGACCTCATCATTCACGAAAATATCTGTACGTGAAAATAACAGTGTATCTAGAGTAGATGATGATAGTGAAATCTCGCATGAGTACATGTAGTAATGCGAATACTGTAGAAACAATGACATTCCTAACAAATGATGATGATGCATAATGAGGATAATACATGTGTATCAATAGCACCAATGACAACAATAGTAACAGAAATATTCTAGTAACTGTGATAACAAAAATGAACTGCAAAGCAAGAAATCACACTGATGAAGAATTTAATTACAATGCAGTCCGTTATACATTGTACGTACACACATTTCACCATCTTTTTAAAAGGTACTAGTGCATCATGTACAGTGTGGGAATGGAGGGGAATATTCTTGTATCAAAAACATCTGGCTGTACAGATTTCCATTGTGAGAAACTGCAAAACAAATATCACTGAGTGAAAAGAGGAATTATACAATAGAGGGGGAAAAAACAACAACAACCACAAACACGACCTTACAGATGTATCTGTTGAAATCTTCCTATTTAATGCACAAAATGCTTAAAATTAAAAATGGCAGCTCTTTTTCTGCTCAATGAAGATATTTTCATTGGATGCTTTACATGTATAAGATACTATGCATGTATGTGTATAGTGTATTTGTTCTTTTTTTCAATACAGGAGGGAGGGGGTAGAGCAATGTTTTAACAGTTGGTGATAACAACAGAAAGTTCTATTCAACTGTGAAGTGTGCACAGCAGGGATGCATGAGATTTTTAATAGATCTATTGTCTGACAACTGTCATATCATTTTAATAAGAGAAAAATCTCTGCAGCGCACTGTTTGCATTTCTGGCCGGTGCACTAACAAATATAAAAGTTTGTGTTTGGAGTGCATTGCCTCAAGGGGTGTGTGCTCCGGTTAGACACGGACGAGTCAATTCCGTGTAGAGCTAGCTGTGCATGCAAATACTGCTCATTGTTGTTCCTCTGCCACGTATGGTATTTGAACCACACCCAGCACTGTGACGTACAAGAGACTTGCCCATATTGAAAATAATGCTTTACAGTAGGGCAATACCACTATAACAAAACCCCAAAAAAAAAAAGGAAAAAAAAAATAGTGTCCAGTCCAAACAAGATTTAAAAAGGGTGTGTGCAGTCTGGTCGAGGTGAGGATTTAGCATTTAACCTTTTGTGAAAAATTCAGAAACCACTCCATGGGATGTCGAAGAGCATGCAATTCTGAGGGGTATCAAAACTTTATTTGATGCAAATCAGTTTTGAAATGCTGAGATATCAAAAAACCAAGGTGAAACAAAGAGATCCTAATAAAAGGTGTGGCCTGTCACCTTTATTATTATCACTTTTTTGGATATCTCAGCCATTTCAAAACCGATTTTCATCAAATAAACGTTGAATCCTTCTTAAAATAACATGCTCTTTCATATTTCATATTATAAAGAGGTTTCTCATTATCTCAATTAGGAATGTTCAAAACATGAATACCCACCTCAACCAGTACTGTACAGTCCCTTTAAAGCTTTTTCTCCCACGCCCATATCCTGGTTAATATTGTAATCTGCATTACCATGCTGTTTGTACAAGTACATGTATAAACTACCTGTGTGGTGTGTGAACGCTTGAAATCATTGCAAAACAGGTTGAAAGCACTATTTCTAAAGTAAAAGCAGAGTTTAAAAGTTCATTTTTACAATGTAACATACAATTTGCCTCATTCTATCACCTCCAGAAGTAACTGAGTACAAGTATTTGGACTTGTGACTGAATCTCTTTAATTCATTACAACTGACTGAGGGTTTCCAGTATTCTTATGTAAAATTATACAACAAAATAGAAAGTTGAGTGCTCAATTTTTTGGGTTTTTTTTTAGTTCTTTCTCTGCTGCTATGATGTTATGAAATGCCACATAATTTATCTAATTTCATATTTTCTTCACTCTGCACTGATTTAATTGTTTAGTATATAAAAATAACACACCAGTTAAAAAACCAGATATGCTCAGTTGAAGGCAAGATGATTTGGACCCACATTAAACTATAACATGAAAAACAAACAAGTAAGCACAGAAACAAACAAATAAACAAACTAAATTCGAAATGAAATGAGAAAGAAATAATGTTACGAAGTATTAGCTTGTAGTAAGTACTGTGTACATTCTGGCCTAGTATTTCGTCCTTGTACACTCTTCAAACTGGTTTTCAAATTGTCTTTAAAAAAAAAAAGAAAGAAAAAAAAAGGTCAAGGCAACAACTAACACAGATATTAAATATTTCAGACGACAAGACCTAACCTCGAGGTTAGGAAACCTCAAGGTTAAGCTCTTGCCCCCTAACTTCGACATGCGTCCAAACGACGAATCTTAACCTCGAGGTCACGAAACCTCGAGGTTAAATTCCTCCCCCTTTAAGTGCATTGATTTTTGTGTCCACACGGTGCTTACACAATTGTAACTACAAGTGGGGACCCCCCGCGGCTCGTGGTTAGTGTGCTAACCATAAGATTTCTTGTGGCTCTTAACATCGAGCAAACCTCGAGGTTAGCTAACTACGAGTGCGTCTTCACGGTCCCTAAACTACAGTACAAGCTTAACTTTGAGGTTTCCTAACCTCGAGGTTAAGGATTGTCGTCTGAACCTAACTGTAAGTCCTGTAACATCAGAGCCATTGTCCAGAGTCAGTTCTCACTTGAAAGGTCAACTCGAGATGTAACCTTGGTCTAGGGCCCGAATTCACAAAGGTACAATTGTACCTGAAACCATGGTTTAAACCATGGACAAAAGCCACGGTGCGCCAAGTGACGCATGGAATATTTCGTTACGAAATCAGTCATTTCGTCGATGAAATGATTATTTTAAAACGAAATGACACTTTAAACTAAATGAACATTTCGTCCACGAAATGACAACGAAATGATAATTTCGTTAACGAAACGGTCATTTTGTTGACGAAATGACCAATTTCGTAACGAAATATTCCGTGCGACGCTTGGTGCTCCATGGTTTTTGTCCATGGTTTAAACCATGGTTTCATTTGTACCGGTACCCCCTTCGTGAATTCGGGCCAAGATGTCCAATATTGAACATGTGACAGTCATCACATTGTATTACAATGTATAAACAAAAATGTTCCAACAACATTGCTTTATACTAAGTACTGCGTGTTATGTACAGTGTATGTTATACATGTTTCACAGTGGGGGTGATAAGCACAATCAGGGTATGCAATCATGACTTTCTCACTTTAAAAAATTGTAACTTCTAAAAGAATGCACCAACTGACTTAAAAATTCACATGCAGCATGCTAAGACATCAGTAATCACATGTGGTAAGACAATAGCTAATTTCTTCTCATTTACTGTTAATTATTAAAGATTAATTACCAAAAAGTCCCCCAAAACCCACGTAATGCATCAAAAAAGCGTTTTACAACTTAAGTAAAATCAAGATTTGAGGTCCATATTTTAAGTCTACCCCAATGTGTTTGGTATCAAATTAATGGATTTTTCCTGGCATTGCTTGCATGCAAAAAAAAAAACAGTGGTTCTTTCAGCTGGAGAAAGTTATAAGGTCTTAAGTCCCATCCTGGTAGGAGTGTAATGCTGGCTTATTTTTGTGACATTGTGACCTCTTAACCCATGCTGTACAGCTATACATGGAGAAACAGCTTATTTTTCTGCTTTTCCTGAGAGTACTGAAGACACACTACAATATGGTGCGCTGTTTGCCAATAAATGTTCAGCCAGTTTTGAGTTTTGAGCCATTTTCAAATGCTGAGTAAAATAAGTGCAGTCGTTTTTCAGTATTTTCAGTGAGGTATATCCTAATTTGACTACTTTAAAGAATCTTTTCCCCTAATATTGAATATCCTTGTTTTTTTAACCATGAATTGTACATAGTATAAGTAGAAATCTATTGTGTGAAAATTTTAGCAAATTTGAGCAATAGGAACTTATTTTTTTATATTTTTACAAATTGCTGAGCATAAAAAAGTGCGATACACGCCCATGTAATACTGCATGAAGGTCATATGATAAGTGTTCAGTGTTCATATTTCAATGCTTGTTCAATTTCTAAAGATATCATAAGCAAAAACATAGTATTTTGGCTGAATATGTCATTGTTTGAGTGTCACAGCTTGGATATCAACTCAAGTCATCATAAATCTCACATTCATTCTTCTATCTGTGTTTACAAATATGAGAATTGATCCAAACACTGTGCGCACATTCAAGGTCAAACTGTACAGATAATTTTTTTTATGAAAAATATAATATCTTCCAAAGTACCAGCCCTAATTTCATAAAAATTTGTAATAATGGCCACTATATGTGTGTTACCTATACCTGAAAGTTTCGCCTCTTCACTCTTTGGCAAAAGTGAAATATGATAAAATATGTAAAAGTGGTTTTATTTGCATTCAAAATAATGCCTACAAAATTGATCATCCATTTCGAGAAGTGACAATATGAAATTCATTTATATTTTGTGATATGTCATGGCTATGTACTGGTGGTGAATGAAAGGGATATTTATCAGGAATATCTAACAGCAATATCAGATGAAAAAAACATTCTCCTTTTTTTTAATGAATTTTTCCAATATATTAGTAATTTCGATGTAATTCGACACCCCTAATTTAAATGCTAATTTATGCGCAGTTTAATGCAAAATTTTGACTCTTTCTTTACATGAAATGAAAATTTGAACACTCAGCTACAACAAACAACAAAAAAAGCATTTTCACCAAGTTTTTTCATTTTTGCCCTGTTACACAATTGCATACCCTGATTGTGCTATTGACCTGGGATGAAGCAAAAACACAATACACCTGTAGAGGGTGGTGGGACTGTTGAGCAATGATGGATTTCCTGCTGCAAAGTGTGATGCAATTCTTGCCGATGACAAGAAACAGTAAACGACAAAAAAAAAAACCCAGCAAGATCTGCGAAGGGGATCGGTATACTTTGAGTGGAAAACACAATACAATGTATGTCCAATACTGAACATGTGACATTCATTTACATGAACAAAAATGTTCAACAACATTGTTTTTACAGTAAGTAAGTACTGCATGGTGATATGGCACTTTCTCATTTCAGTGGCAAATTGATATGTCCAAAAATAAACTTACTCTCCTTTCAACAAAAAATGAGAGTTGCGAGTTGTGTGCTGTACATGCATGTGTAGGAGCTTACAGAGATATAACATACACAACTTAGTTCAGTATGTTCACACATTTTTATTTTTAGATATTACAAAGAGTTTCATACGTGACAAAAATGGACAGACACTCACTACCATTTGAACTGATAACCATGTTCAACTTATTGCCCAATTAAAATAAGGCAAGACAACACAGACATGTATGTACCATTCAATAGACAGTACTATTTCTTCTCACAGCAGAATTGTTACAGATTCAAAGAACCATTCATTTCAAAAGCAAGAAAGGATAACTGAAGGGAAGTCGTACGTTACTGTTGTCTGTCCAATTTGTCCATGTTTGAGTGTTGCTCTTCATTATTTAAACATACTGCTTACAATGAATGTGAAGTGTATGTTGTCACCATGCTTGGTCCAAAGTAGCACGATCACATTTTTATCACGATGAAAGATCGTTGTGTTTCATTGGCAATGTGATTTCAAAGTCGCGAACGTGATGCGTTTTCTCTGTCTGTCCCTCAGGCGCATAACGATCGCAAAATGTTCATGTCACATAATTTACTGGAGAAAGGAAAATCATAAGTCCCACTTTTACCCCTGCAACATCCTTTTGAAGGACTTCAGTTATGTTGATGTTGTTGGAGTTTAAATGAATCTTGGACGAGAATTCCGTAATGGATGCAATGTCTGTCCAAAAAATCACGTACGCACCGAACGTATTACCCAAAGCATTACGAAATAGTTTTAAAACTAGAAGGACCTGCGATACAGAAAGCCTTATTACGAAAATCCCGTTATGTGATTCACATCGTAGAAATGCCAGTTTGTAGTGATAAAACAATTTAATGCCAAAATAGGAGCAAAAGTGTTTACGATCGTTACATAAATAGCTCGGGGACAGACGTAGATTTCGCGCGTTATGCCACTTGGACTCGGGGAGATCTACCTATATGTTTTATGGATATGAAGCAAAACACAATACAAAAAAGAGGGAAAGATGGGACTGTTGAGCAACATTGGTGGATTTCCTACTGCACAGTGTCACGCAATTATTGCCAATGACAAGAAACAGAATATAAGGAATTTCCTTCAAGATCTGCCATATCCGTAGACAACCAAGAAACCAACACAATTTTGGCCAGCTCTGCACAAAGTTTAAAAAAACAACCTTGGGTAGAAACACTGTTTAAACGAAATAACCTAAAAAAAAAGCAAAACATAAGTTTTTGGATAACAGAATTGACTTTATATGAAAATGTTTGGTAGTTTAGACTGAAAGGTAATCACTATGGAAAGTTTTTGTTGTTGTTGTTGTTGTCAGGTTTTTTTAGTTTTTTTTTTTTTGATGCATAATTACTCTAGATAAATCAGATAGCTAAATATCTTAACTCTCCTTTCCACAGTTTTACTTTTACAAGAAAAAATTAGAAATATCACTTAAGGTGATTAATACCCCCGCCCCGTGACGACAGTCTTACCCAAGGAATGATCTTTCCTTGATCTTCCGCCATTAATATGCCGTTACCATGGCAACGCAGCTTCCGACATGTCCAAAAAATATGTCTTGCACATCTTCCCACCAAGACCAATGTGTGTGCCACATTTCATGAGCTTCAGTCGAATACAGAGGAAGTAGTTTAATCCGCAAGATCTTTCCTTGATCTTCTGCCATTTATATGCCGTTACCATGGCAACGCAGCTTCCGACACGTCCGAAAAATATGTCTTCCACATCTTCCCACCAAGATCAAGGTGTGTGCCACATTTCATAAGCTTTGGTCAAAAAACTGAGGAAATAGTTAAATCTGCAAGATCTTTCCTTGATCTTCTGCCATTAATATGCCATTACCATGGCAACGTACTTTCGGGTACTGTCAAAAAATGCGTCTTGCACATCTACAACCAAAGGCACACATCTGTACCAAGTTTCATGGAAATTGGGCAAAAACTGAGGAAGTAGTTTGCAACACAAAATTTTCCATCATTTTGGCTCATAATATGTGAGCTGTTACCATGGCAACATACTTTTTGTCACTGTCAAGAAATGTGTCATGCTGACCTATATCCTAAGACAAACATTCAATATGAATTCCATGAGAATTGGAAGAACACTGATGAAGCACTTTTGCCATGAAGCATTTTGCCCTATATTTTACCAATAACATGCCGTTACCATGGCAACGCACTTTTTGCCACTGCGGAAATATGTGTCTTGCACATTAACATATTCAGATGAACATCTGTACCTAATTTCATAAAAATTGATCAAAAACTGTGGGAGGAGTTCGCGACGCAAGATTTGTACCCATTTTTGCCCATAATATGCCGTTACCATGGCAACGTACTTTTGGGTACTGTCAAAAAATACGTCTTGCACATCTACAACCCAAGGCACACATCTGTGCCAAGTTTTATGGAAATCGGTTGAAAACTGAGGAAGTAGTTCGCGACGCAAGATTTGCAACGGACCGACCGCCCGACCGCCCGACCGCCCCACCGTCCGCTGATTCCTACCCCCTTCAAACTTCGTTTGGCGGGGGTATTGACCGATTCGGGTTCGTTGAGGGCAGCAGACATTTTATGGCACTGGGCGCAGCCATGAGCTCAAATTGCGGTGTCTCAGCCGACCCCCCCTGCTCTCCCCCACCCCACGGGCAACATGTTTATCGCGCACTTGTATCAAAGGTTCGCGCACTAAGCAAGCATTCGCGCACTCAGTACGAGATGCCCATTGGCTAAAACAACCACGCATCAGTTTTTCATTCTGCGCGCGTAAGAGGGGTGGGGAGAGAGGAGGGGGGGTCGGCTGAGACACCGCAGTAATGGCGCTGCCCATGCCAGAAATTTCGCGTCACAGAATCGGTCAATGATTACACAATGTGTCACTATGCTACGCGGTATCCACCAAATGTCACAAAAAATGACACCGCATAGCATCGTGACACATTTTGTAATTTCCTTTTTTAAATTAAAACTGTGTACAGGAAATTTGAGATATTTAGCTATCTCATTCATATTGCATCAAATTTTGGTCAAGCTAATTGCCATAATTTGTCTCTTAGGACCAAATTTTAAAATATCACAATGCTACATGGACACGTCACGACGCTACAGGACACTGTTACATATTGTTTAATAACTTCATCAAAATTGAGTCTGAATGGCACAAAATTTCCAAGAAAATGTGTGGCCTCAATGCAAATGTATAGCCTACAAACAATAAATGTATAGCATAATTAATATCGAGTTATGCTGAAATGTATTTTTTAAATATCATTTAAATATCACGATGCTACATGGACACTGCCTCAACTTCATGGAATTACCCATTATATGCAAAAACAGTTCATACGTGTAGATCTTTAAATTCAACCACCTTAAAATCACAGAGTGTGATCTGTAGCACAAAGGCAAGTACATATAATGCTCATCTCCTGGCATTGTTCTGCATCTGCGCCAACATTTTCACTGAACCAGACACAAGGTGACTTAAATCCCAGCTTCCTGCCATTGCATTCACACTTTTTGAGGGAATTAGGCAGATTTCCTTTTTCTTTTTTCTTTTTCTCTTTAATATCTAGAGATTTTACAAATCTCCATGGTAGACTTTGTACAAGGCTTATCATGAATAAACTGGTGACACAGGGAATGGCAAAATACATTGAGTGGCCTGGTCCCTCAGGGGTAATATGACTGCATTCTCGTTTGATGTGTTGTAATCTGGAACCCACAATGAGTACATCCTGTACACTGTACTTTTTTACATTAAAATGTGTAAAATCCTCACAACATGTGCATGTTTATGGATTCTCTCTACAAAATACAAACATTGCACAATTTCTAAAATGTAACCATTGGGGGATTTAATAATAAAACATAATCATGTTCTTGAGGAAACAATTTTCAACTAAAGTTTGTTTAGCTATTTCAGCTGATGAACAATAAATTGTATCCTGTACGTTTCTATGGAAGAAAACTGCTACACAAATGACAGTTGCTGAAAGTAAGAGGAAAAGGGATCATCTTTTTAAAGGGAAAAGTCGATCAGACAAATTACGTTTCCACTTTTACAGAATTCTATTTCTAAATCAGGGCTACAAACGAACCCGTTTTTCTTCTAGTGTTACCCGTCTGTTGGACCAGTAGGTACCCAGTTTTTGCATGTTCCACTGGTCCGTCAGTTACTTTTACTGACCAGTTTGGAAGTACAACTTGTACCTGCCGGACCAGTGCCAGCATGCAGCCTCATCTAAACATGCATTGGTACGCTGTATGCTGACGTTTGGCATTTGTTTTATTGATACACATACAAACAACATGATGACATAGCAGGGAATTAATTTTCCAACTCAAATTTGAGTAGAATTTCAGCTGATGAACAATATTTCAAATGGTATCCTGTATAAAGTGTATTTAAAAATGCATAGCAAATTGCGATGTGATACCTGGAAAACGTGTACTCCCTGCATACACTGGAGGGTAAAACTCACCATGGAATGGTTCCTTTCTCGCCGGTCAGCTCAAGGGCCAGCTCCTGCAGCTTGAGGATGCGCTCTGCCTGCAGCTGGTACAGGGTCTTACCCGAGGGGAGCCCCACGTTGTACATGCCCTTGGGGTACTTGACTCCCAGCCGAGTGCCCTGGCCGCCGGCTAGCAGGAGCACCCCTACCTTCCCCTTGGAGATTTGCTTTAGCCCTGTGGGAGGGAATTGGTGGCATCACATAATTTTGGTACAGTAGTTGATAAGACCAGCGTAGTACACACAGCATTGCATTTATTAATAGTATACTAAATAACAACTTTCAGTAACAACAAACTGCTCTATTAATTGCAAATTTGCAATACACTTCAAATACATTTCAAATGTATACATTTGTATACATTTCAAAGAATGTACCAACACATCACACATACGAATACACACAAACACTCTTGCGCACACACCCACCCACCCACACACACACACACACACACACACACACATCGTTTACACACAATCGTTCCACACACACTATCTCCAGCTCTGTTGTACTGAGCATCTGATTCCACTTCCAGGAACATTTCTGACAATCTACCATTTGTGACCGTGCACCACAAAATGAACAATACATTGTTAGTCGCACCCCTTGATTTTAAGTGAGGACTCAAAACAGGTGAAACGGGTCAACATACTACAGTTCTGGTTGAGGTGAGGATTTAGCTCTTACGTTTTGCGAGATATTCAGAAACCACTCTATGAAATGTTAAAGAGCAGGCAATTCTAAGGGGTATCAAAAGGTTATATGAAGAAAATCGGTTTTGAAATGGCTGAGATATTGAAAAAAAGGCGAAATAAAGAGATCCTAATAAAAGGCGTGGCCTGTCGCTTTTTATTATTATCACTTTTTTAGATATCTCGAGGTTCAGCCATTTGAAAACCAATTTTAATCAAATAAACATTGAAACATTGAATCCTTCTTACAAGATTAAATGCTCTTTCATATTTCATAAGAAGTTTCTCATTATTTCACTTAGGAATGTTCAAAACATGAATCCACATCTCAACCAGTACTGTACAGTCCCTTTAAGTTTTTCATATATTCTGAAAGAGCTAACCTTCTTCTACATTATTCTTAAGTTACGGATCATAACATGAATGGTGAAGTGCATTTTCAGCAGTTTTTCTACTTGAGCCTTTCTTGTATTAAGTAGTGAGATCAGGTATGTCTTACATGCCCCTTTTTCATTTCTTGATTATCCTTTGCACACTCTTCACTTTCAAGTCTGATAACTTTTGCAGGGATAATGCTGGTGCTTTAAAAGTTGGCATTACATGTAAGCATGGACAGAACGTGTTGAAAGAGCATGCTTAATTTCAACTTAATCTGATAATCCCTTCATTGTTGTTGCTCCAGTGGTTTAAGTCCTGTTTATTTGTCCTAGTCATCGCACAGCTACACTATAGCACGGTTTGGCGCTTGAATAGACAGATAGACCCTGTACGTCAGAGCCTCTTTTCTCGGTTCACACTTTTCTAGAGTGTGTGCTTTCTTTCAAATATTTAGATAGGTTAATAGGAGAGTTCATTTCAATTCTCGCTATCGCCAATGACGTAAAAAACTCTTGCGCATGCTGAAGAGCTCTGTCACAGGTGCACTGTGGGATTCCTCGGTCCCTTGTTCGCTTCCGGTTGTCTCACGCGAGTCGCAGTTCCCATACGATTCAGTGGAGTTCTTTGTCTGCTTTTCCGTATTAGCCCTTTGTTTTCTTGGCTATAATTCAGCTTTAAAGGAGTTGAAAGTGTCTATCAAAGTGTTACTGATTTGCGGTCACTAGAGTCATGGTTCACTACTGCAAGGCTTCAATGTGCTGGTCACATGATGGAAAGCAAAGAAATCTTGAACAAAAATACCTCTTTATAAAGACAGAGCGTGATGTAAGTGCATATGCAGCCAAAACCGGGGCAAGTTTGTGCCATGAGCTATCCCATAATGCATCTAAAACGCTGCTCTGCGCACAGCACCTACGTATTGGCGATACCCTCAATTGAGCTATACATTATTGTAAAGCTTAGAGTCTGCTCTTTCAGAATCTGCCCTTAACTTAAAATCCATGTCTGGCGACTTTTTGTTGGTTTTGTGATGCAGGGTCACATTTTATTTACATTTAAAGCTACATCAGTGTAAGTAACTTAAAGTATGAAAAATTTGTCCATACACTGTCAATCTCTTATACAGATGACAGCTCAATGGTATGATCTTAAACAACAGTGGGTACATATCTTGTAACAGAATGAAATAAAAATGCAATTTTCAATCAAAATTGTGTAGAATGCTCAACTTGCCTTCTTTGTACCACTGGTCCAGATTTTTCCCGGAGCGGGTGACTGACCCAAAGAGCTCGGACGGGATCGGCTCCATCCGGTCATCCACCTTCTCCTTGTTGTCCATGTTCGAGGTCGACGTCGAGAAGAACTGCAGCACTTCCGCCACGTTGGTGGCCTGGATGTCGTCGTACAGGGCCCGGCGCTGTTCGTCGTCGAGCTCGGGGTCGTCCCAGAACTGCAGGATGTGTTCCTGGCCCAGACTGGCCAGTTTCTGGCGGAGGGAGGTGATGTCCATCTCGCACATATGGTTGATTTCTGTCAGGAATGCAATACAACAATGTTGCCATAACAACCAATTTAAGGTACTCTTAAAGGGAAAGTTCATCCTGACAATACTGTATGTTACTTTGTTAATAGCACTACATGTATGCATTTTTGTGAAAATTTTTTGGGAAAAAAAAAAATCAGACACACACATAAAAAGTTATAGATGTTTAGAGTGTAACAGGCAAATTGGCAACTACCATGTATGTGTAAAGTGAAATGTCCAATAGGTGCTGAGCAGCATTCCATTTGTTTTGCACAAAAAAAAAAAGAAAAAAAATCTCTTTAATAGAATTTTCTCATTTTTTCAGACATATTTTCAAACATGCACAAAACCTAAAGGAGGATATACACAAACTGTATTGCTATAAAGGGTCACCTACGTAATGTAAGCATACAGCTTACCATTCAATCATGCTGCTGTAAAAAGGGAAAACAGGAAGTTGAGAATAACTGACAGAATGAGGAAAGCAGAATCAGAAAATGTTTCAAGTATGAATTTTCTTTTACACTTAGAATTCTAACATACTGGACAGCATAGCATCTACTACAATGTATTTGTAGAACATCCTGAAACACAATGTCATGGAATGTACTACAGTAGGTCCTACATGTACGATGTAACGGCTGTATAAAACCAGACACTAACATTATCATAGGGAAGTTAAATTTGTGACATTAAGAAATCAGCCCTATTGCCTGTACATGTACAATAGTAGTTAAATCATGTTTTGGAAAATGTCCCTTCTTGAATAGCTATTACACTGCAGTAACGATCATGGCATGCACAAAATTTGCACAAGGGCACAACACCATCTGTGCCAAAATGTCAATTTGTAAACTCGTCCAGATGTTTGTTGTGCAAATTAAATTTGGTGTGTGTACGTACAGCCCCGGAAACTGATCTTGTGCAGTTGAATTGAGTTCAAGGCACGTACATGTAGAGCATGCTACTTTTACAAATGTTGGTTGTTCTGGGTGGGTGTGAGCCAACTACATGTACATGTACACGTACTGCTGGAATTTCTTGATTAAATCTTACAGTGTGTGTTTTACATGGTGTGTTAATACGGAAATGTACAGTGCGTCTATTTGTGACCTCCAATCAAATTTCTTATAATTCATTTTCATTTGGAAACTTTTTTTTTTTTTTTTGTATTCCGTAAAAGAGATGACACTTCAGTTTTTCATATTATGTCGTCATCCTGAAACATTGACATAAGATCTACAACTGTATAAAACTGCAAAAACATGACATATTCCCAAACATTCAAGTTACCAGAAACTGGTAACAGGCAAACATCTTGTCTAAAACTGGCCTACACGTGTATACAAGTAGCTTCATAAAGTCATGTGAAATACACTTACACTTGTAACATCCATGGCATTCCAATTATCAAAATCCATTTCTCTCATTTGCTCCAATAGGAATTCAGTTAAAAGCCCTATAAAGTACAGTGTACTTTTTAAATAGTACTTTTCGCTTGCCCAGGGATTGACCCAGGCAAGAGCATTACTTTTGTAGCACTTCAACACTAAATGTTTTTGTATAATTCTGCAAACCTGTAGAGAGTAGTAAATGCACAGGCAGTACACTCAACGCAGTGGAACTTGTGCTGTAGCCGCAAACAAACAAGTTAATGTGGAACTTGATTTAATCACTGTCGTGCACATAATTCATAAAATAATACCTTGTACTTTGAGAATTTCTTATTTTAACTTCTGCCTCTTGACTGTCAGGGCTTCTTCATATTCGTAAACTTGTATAATATTCAAAATACACAATGTTCCTGGTTGATATTATTTTCTGAATATTACAAACTTGTATCACCTGAGGCAAAACCATGAGGGATCAACATCACTACAAAAGTTGTAGAGCTTGTTTTCTACAATTAGCTGTGTTAAAGTATGCAGGGTGGACCACTTCACTGGGTTTAGAGTTAGCTTTGTAAATAATCGCAATACCCTGCTCTCTGCACACAAAAAAAAGTGGATTTTTTTTTTTTTTTTTTTTTTTTTGGGGGGGGGGGGGGTTAAATTACAGTATAAATGCAGTACATGATGAGTTAACTACGACTCCCTCTTATTAACACAAAGGCCCTCCTTATTTATACTGTATTTAAAGAATGCCTACCAGTACCATTACAAGATGCAGGCATGTCCCCTACCCTCAGAAGGACTCACAAATCACATTTCTAAATGCTGAGTAATTTGGGGGGGTTTTTTCCCCCATAGTATAGTACCTTAGTAAAAACATCGAATAACTTTTATGTCAACATGAACATGTACTGTGTACACGTTGTGACCACCAGTTCAAATTCACAAGAACTGTGGTTCACCAACTCAAATAATTAAAGTTTTGTCTTACCTAGGAGAGCAATCACTTCTCTATAATGTACAGTGTACTCCCCTGTCATTTTTTCTTTAAGTTACATACAAATATTTATCATTTTAAAGCTAAGCTTTTAATAAAAGCTTAGCTTTAAAATGATAAATGGTTGTATGTAACTTTAATAAAACTCTTTCAAACTACAAAATGAATGTTAGCCTACTTTTGTGGTTTTTTAGGTTTTGTTCACAACATGCTACTAAAATCTTAAAGGTGCATGGTCCCGGTGTTTTAGTCAAATGCGTACGCAGGCGCACGGCGCAAGTTTCCTATAGAGACCTACGCTATCGACTCCTCTTTAGCGCTTACACTTTGGCCCACTTCCCCAAGTCCAAAGGAAGTCCGATCCACTGTAGTCAGTGGTCCAATCACAGTTCGGCTCATGATTCGGCTGAGGGGGATGACAGCTTTAGCAAACTTCTTTTGTGATGTCATAATAACAAGCACATACATTGATGTATGCACGCACCCTGGCATTACTACAGACTGCGCACTTTACTCGAGATGACAGCTCAACTTCAGTAATCTTCTTATCAATGCTAACGGTGATTGGCAGTATCATCAACAGCGCCCTCTACACTTACCGGGACTCTGCCCCTTTAAGTAATTTCAGACTCTGCCCCTTTAATTTCAGAAGCATAATACTTTTTAAGAACTGTGTATCTGATGACTGATCGCTGACTTCGCAACACATTTCAATGATGGCAAGATAATTTCTGTCATACACTTGTAAATTCTGCCAGGATTTAAAGATTTAATCAATAGTGAGGACACAAAACCAACAGGGAGTTTGGACATGCTAAAAAAAAAGAAAAAAAAGAACATGATTTAAAATAATTTGTTTTACATTGTATGTGTACCCACATATACTGTAGGTTATAGTTCTAAAAAAAAAAAAAAAATACTATGATTTGAACAGAGCACAGTTGGCATTCAATTAAACAGCGGTAAATGTATTCAATTACAAAGTTCTAGAATATGAACAGCTTTGCGTTCCTGAGTTTTCAACTACATTGTATGTGATATATTCACATTCACACAGAAGCCTTTAGAGTTTTAGCGCAGACTATCAATGTACCGGGTACTGTACATCTGCACATTGGATGGGACCCATCACCGTAATTAGTATCTGGCAATATAATGGGTCAACTTGGTGTCTAATTGCTTCTTCCTGTGCCTCGCAGAAGGTGCAAACCCTAATCAGTCAGACCGCAACGTCCTGAAAAGCCTTCGCATTTATCGTACGCGTATGCATGGACCTCGCGGACATGAATACGTAATGAGCTGGGAGACCACATTTTTAGAGTGTCTGGAAATCTAAACGACATTCTGAATCTTCATGATTTATACATCGATGAAAAGCTGAAGAGTTGTACTTTGATGAAATTTGACCACTTAAAAGGTTATGACATATAAAATATACTGAAAAAGGAAATTATAAAACACAAAATTTGCATATTTTTCATTTTTCTCAAGGGGTACACTAGACCAACGAAATTAAGGTGGACCAAAATGGAAGAGGTATAAAATGAAAGAGGAAATATCATTCTATGAAAACATAATGACTTTATGTGGACTGATCCTATGAACGGGTCAGGTTGGCGAATAACTCATTGCGTTGTACAGTTAATTTTTGACGAAATTTCAGTTTGCCGCGAATACGCGTTTCTGATTGGTTAATTCCCTCTGAGTGGAGAGTTGAACGAACCTCGCAGAATGACAGTAAACGTGTACTCTAAATACACTCTGTGTAGATGACAGTGTAGGACCCTATGGTGTGTGTGTGTGTGCGCGCACAATGTATGTATACGCGCTCAGGTTCAGGCAACTGCAGCCAAGATCTCCACGTAACAAGAACAACACTCCACTCTGATCGACATGCCCAACTTTGGCTTGAACTTTGTTTGCACAACTAGATAGAGTAGCGTGCATTAATAAATAGCATACAAATCAATAATAAGAGACCTAGCAGTAAGTTTGCGCACATGAGTTCTTTGGGGCTCTCTATTTGGTATTAGAATAATTATTTCTTATTAATCCACTGTATACCGCATCGCTGAGTAATTTATCTAATGATACCCTGGGAGCGCATGATCATTCATGTATCTCAAATTGCCACACTATGATTTTTACTCGACGAGACTTTCAATTTTTATTGTTTTCTGAGCGAGGGACCAATTCAGTTCTTACTGTGCTATTATAACAAGTATATCTAAAACGTTGACTATCATTCATGTGGTGATTCAACCTATGAACGGGTCGGGTTGGCAATAAATAGAAAGCCTTGTTCTAATTTGTCCAAGGGTCGTTTAGAAAATATCGATATATTGCAGAGATATGAATAATGGTATCATAAGCTCATTTTATATAATGTAAGCATTAAAAGGTGTGATTTATTTCAAATATTCACAAACCATGTCAATTAGTCGCGGAAAGTAGATCTTCATGTCGTCAATAAGTGAATCTCGTAGACCACGCACTTTGTCTCTGAATTATCTCGCAAAATCTCGGGTGCTGAGAAGGACATGCGCAAAAACCTGCGCGTACGATAAATTTTTGATTTGAGCTCATTAACAGCAGCGTTGCGGTCTGACTGTAATACTGTATATAAAGCTGAAAGGTGTGTCGTTCGTGTAGCCAAATCTACTGATCAAGAGAAAAGTCCCTTGTCTCTTTGTAATTTTGGTTGTGCTAGAAAGGTGAACAAGAATCCAAGTACACACAATGTGTACAACGAAAATTCCTTTGACAAGTGTCAACCGATTGTATATTTTGTCCTTGATATCAAATCATTCTGTAGTTTACATGTACAATGTATCTTGCTTTTAACTCTACACAGCAATATCACTGCACATTTTTCACTTTCGGGCTAATCTTGGCTGTGAAATATCATTCACATTGATTTGAGAGTCTCTGAAAAGGACTCTGAGAGAATTTGGCAACTTTAAAGAAAATACAGGTTATCAGAGTGAGCACTGGCTGCATAGTTTGTAGACAGGCACTGTGTACTGTACCTTGAGTGCCACTTTCAAACATTTAAACCGTTCCTTCCTAAAAAAAAACGGGCATAGTGGCGGTTCCCGCTGTCTACTCATATTTATAGTATTACATAGAGGGGAACCTCAATGCCAGAGCAAAAAAGTGACTTGAAGTTTGATTGAAAGATAAAGTTGTTTTTTTTTTTGTTCTTCTTTTTTTTTTTTTTTTTTTTTTTCCAGCCCAGCATTGTAATGCACGTGTATCTCATTAGTTCAATAGGCTGGTTTTCAACAGGTGGATTAATATTAAAGCTGTCTCTCTTTAAATACTCAATCCATGTTCCTGAAGGCAAAAAGAATCTTGTTTGGGGGCACTGAAGGTTCTGAGAGAATCACGGGAGGAACACATAGTCATACTCACTAGTAGAGGTCAGTTTATCATGCTGTGTGTACAAAGTAGAAACTGTATCACTAGTATGCTATCCCATGAATGCACTTGTACGAACACATGGTCATGGTATGACAAGTTGTCATAGATGTGACAAGCTACTGAAATCCTTGCATCTGATTGGCTGAGAGCAAATTTGTCATAGAAATGTGGCAGTTGTCACTGATAACAAGTTTTATGAAACGGGCCCCACCACTGGTGTGGCTATCCCATACATTCTTGGAATAATCGAAAATAAGCTAATTTGTTAACTCTTTATGTGCCACGTTCGCACGTCCGACTCAGTCGACGGCGTGCCAACTTCGCATATTCTGCTCAACAAACAAAGCCGCCAAAACCGATCGATAAATCACTAATCACTGCTAATCCGGCGGCACAATGAAAGCGTTTCTCGTGCTTTTGTTCCTCTCATATACGGCTTGCATTCTATGTGGTGATAGACTATCAAGCGGTGTTCCCAACTAGATTTGCTCGAACATGCTAATTTTTTTGTCACGGTTTTATTTGCAAAAGTCATGCCTTCACAGTAATGTAGCAACTGGTCACTCAAAAGGAAAATTTAAAATAGAGTCGTCATACAATTTATATCGAAACAAAGCTTGGCATTCCTCTTTAACTTTGCCTACTATTATGCCCATCTTAGCAGAAATTTGTAGAAGTTATACAAATTGGAAAAACAGAATTCTTTCTCAAAGCATAACTACCTTCCTGTCTCAAAATAACGTGGCACTCAGGGGGTTTCCACCATGGCACATAAGGCCAAGTAAAAAAAGAAACCAGTTTCTCGTCCTCGCGCGCATCGATTTTGGCCGCCGCATCGATTTTTTTACTATTTACTATTTTCAAAATGGCGCTGAAAATACCAAGAAATTCATAATTCTCGTCCAAGCCCGCTCTCCGCCCGCATCGATTTTCAGTTGCCGCATCGACTTTTTTGATATTTACTATTTTTTCGGCCGCCGAAAACACAAAATCGACAATTCACCTACCAATCGTGATGTGTACGCGTCCTCTATCTTAGCTGAGTACAGCTGTAGCTTCCGTAGTGCGTATGTAATAACGCATGCATTTCACACTGCGAGCTCGGCAAGAAGGAATGACATGACCCACAAAGCAGTCGAACTGTAGTTGGATGGGCGCGCGGGCGCGGGCCTGGGCTGTTACAGCGCACTCGGTACGTCGTGAACGCGATAGCGGCAACATCTTTTGCGAACGATCGCTGATACTAGTATTCCACTTATATTTCGCGCATTGTTCGTATTTTTCCCCGTTTCTCATATTTTAAAGGGATGAATTGTACTGTACAAATGCTTGTGAGGATTATACCGAGTTTACATTTTCATGTCATTGTGACTATGTGAACGTGTGTGCAGTGTCGGAAGGTCGGTGCCAGTGCAGTGGCCGTGCCGGCCGCGTATATGCGTGTCTGTAGCTAGCTGCCAGGGTCCCCATCCCCCTGGTCTGTCAGCTGTCTGCACGCACGCATGAACACATTCGAATGTGTAGAGGCTCAAACACTGCTCTGTTAACGTTGCATCTGACGGCGATGTATTGTTCTATTTTGAAGAGAAAATGAATGCGCTTTTCCAGCAAATGTAGAATTATTAAATGGGTGTATCTACAAAATAAATAACTTTTCCACGGATTCTGCTGGTTTGTCTCGTATTTCTGCGGCTTACTTCTCTTTACGATGTAAATTCACGGACACGGCCGTGAGTCGTATCACCTGTAGTGTGATACAATCAATTCATCATCCAAATGATGAGTGATTATCCAGAGGCGGATCCAGGAATTTCGTAAAGAGGGGGCGTGTTTACAAAAATAAAGGGGGGGGGGGCGCACGCACCCCTCCCCCCCCCATTTTTTTTCTTTTTATTTCTTTTGTTTCAACAAAAAATAAAGGGGGGGGGGGCGTGCGCCGTTTGTGGTCCTCCCTGGATCCGCCCCTGTTATCAAATGTCTTTTTAGAATATGAAGAAACATCTTTAAATGTTTAATGCTATAATGCCATATCAGTATCATTTTGACATCCATCTGCATTTGTACCAGCCAGTTTCCAGTTGAATGTGCTACAATTGTACTGTGAAGAGATGCAGATACAATATACCAGCTGTGTGGACACAAAAAGTCACAAACACAATGATAAAGCAGTGTTTTGAATATCATGGAATTTATTTCAGTCGTACATTTGTTGATAGAATGTTTTATACCTGTTTCAATTAATAGCACAATACATCAGAATTGCAAGTACACTGGTATCAGAAATGCCATTACAACACTAAATACCAGTTTTAAGATGGTAATTTTCACTTGACATCTGTAGTGGAAAGAAAAAGCAAATGTATTTCTGCATTCATGAAGTTTCATTTAAAGTATGGTACATAGCGACAATACATGTATATCTATTTGGTTGAAAATGCACAGAGTGCAGGCAAGACATACACTTGGGACCTGGTCTCTCATAACACAGCTACCAGAGTGATATTTCATTTCATAAATTGGATATAGAAAATAGTAAAGCCCTCTCTCGTTACCTTTCTCAGAATTACCGGACGAGAAACACATATTACTTTCATTTTGACAATCCTCAAAAAAATAGTAAGATATCAAATAGTAAGGACCTCCCTCATCGCCTTGCTCAAAAAACTCGGACGAGAAACTACTTTCTTTTTTTACTTGGCCTAAAGAGTTAAGCAGGCCACAGACCATTGTTACAGTTCATTTTAAGACTCACACCAAACAATACATTTTACCCTCAGAAATCTTGATCCTCCCCTGTTTACATATAAACTTAGAAGACCTAGGATCTAACTGTTAGACAAGACTTAAAACTGTACTATTTTTAGGCAAGTCTAAAGTTTATTAGATCTACACAGAGTAACGTTAGGCCCTAGCCCTAGTCCAGAATAAAATTGAAAACACTTTTATAGCATATAAAAGTGACCATGTCCAATCAAATGTCAACTCATGATTCCATGAACTGGTGGGGTGGAGTGTAATGCTAGTTTGTTTGTTTGTTGTTGTTTTTTTTAGTTTCTTTAGGGCCTGCTTAACATACATAAACTTGGATTTGGATACTTAGTAACTACACGCAGCCGCTGTCGCAAAGCGACAGCGGCTGCACGTCTACTCCTTCGCAGACGTTGTTATTTTCAGCGGTGGGTTAGCCCGACCAGACGCTGTTAATACGCTACGCGAATACAGCTACGTATGTACAGCGGCGACTGGGCTGTGTATAGTTAGCGGTGGGTGTTCGTGGTAATTCGTTGATTTTGTGAATCATCGCACAATCTACTCCGAAAAATTCAACAATAAGGTTTGGATACCAACAAAACACCAAATTCAACTCAACCATCAGCAAAATACGATATAGGTGGGTGGTATTACTGTTAAAATCAAACAAAATAAAAGACATTTTTGTGGTCTTTCCGTCAAAAGCGACGGTCGTTTACAACGTTTGAATACTAGTACATGTCAGACTGCTGTTTGCACAGCGGTCTTGTCAGGCAGTAGGGGAGCAGAGACAAAATCGCAGGTTCCTGCGTATTCGCAGAAACCTGCATATATGCAGGCGATTTTAGAGGTTTTTCGCTCTAAAAACCTGCGAATTCGCAGGTTGCGTTCCGATTACAGCCTCTTGCGGCCAGGCGTTTCATCAGAGGTTTCCGAAAATGGCACCATCCGAAGCAGCGCCTAACGTTGCCTTAGATGCGAAATTTATAGAAAATTCTGGTGTTGCGTTTTCTTTTAAATCGCCGATAAGTGAAAAATGTGTAATCGATCGAAAATGAAGTCATCGTAATACAAGCCCAGTCATGTGACCAGAGCACGTGACACACAAAACCTGCGAATTCGCAGGTCGACCTCATGGAGGGGAATGTTATTACCGCCAGCGATCAGACTGCAATGGGAGTATACATTTCAACTCCCCCATGAAGGCTAATTGATTGACACCGTTTATCTTGTCTTCTGTGGTCTGGTCATGTAATCTATTTTTATTGGCTGTCTATGAAAGCTGTTTCTGCTTAGGCCTATAATGCCTAGATTGTATCGTTGAGAACTAGAGTGTACATTTCGTCAGGTTGGGACACACGATCGAGGAGTCAAAGGTGTGAAATGACACTGTATCATCAAAAGTCAGGGATCTCACCAGCGTACATAGTACATATCACCCTTGTCGGCGCCGACAAGCGTGTGGTTTGAAGAAATAGGCAACTTGCCGACAAGGGTAACACCACGCGTGAACTTGCCGACAAGGGTAACACCATGCACGTGTGAACTTGCTTGACGAGCTAAGTTCGGACCAATTTCTCGCCTTTTTTACTCTTTATAATCTGGCTAGAAAAGAAGCTAGATGTTGACGCTTGTTACGCTTGTAAACTGCTGATCCCTGCTTCTTCTTCTTCAGAAGAAGAAGAAGAGGATGTTGAAAGGAGCAGCAGTTTACAAGCGCAAAAAGTTACACACCGATCACAACAACGCGGCTCAACATAGCGACGTACATGAACTAGCTGCACAATCCATACGGTTCCTGGACAACTCGACCGCGGGATAAGTCGTCCCTGGACAACTCGTCCCTACCCCTGGACAGCTCGACCGGGTCGAGTTGTCCAGGGGCGGGTTTGCGATTGGACAACTCGACCCAACTTTATTTGTGCCTGATTTTTACAGAATGAAACACATCTTTGTCATAATATTGACATAGGTTAGTGGAATGATGTATGAAAAAAATGTTTCATCGCATTTTAAGGCAATTCCTTTTTATTTTCTGATGCTGCGAAGCAATATTTAACGGTATCTTCTCTGCTCTGAGAGTCTCGGTGACGGAGCTTTTTCTTGTGACGAAAGCTTGCGTGGTAAGGTGAAATTTGTTGAGAAATTTCCATTAAATGCTTCACACCAGCAATAAAATATGGTATTTTACGTAGGTACATGTGTTTTCTATCCTTGGGGACATTTTCATGAGCAGAGGAATCATTTTAGTATGAAAAATGAAACAATTGTCTACAGTATGTCGAATCGTCTTCGTTCGTACTTGTTCGGTTTCCATATCGCGGGACGCGCGCCGCGCGGCTAGCTGCTGAGAGGCTAGGCTCGGCTCGGCGTGGCACTCGCCCACTGGCCACCGGACCCCCTCCCACGTGCACCGATACCAGCACAACTGTGACGACAGCCTGTTTGGTAAGGTGAAATTTGTTGAGAAATTTCCTTTAGATGCGAATAACCAACAATAAAATATAGTATTTCATATAAGTACATGTGTTTTCTATCCTTGGTGACATTTTTATGGGCAAATGAATCATTTCAGTAAGAAAAATGAAACAAATCCTATGTCGAATCGTCTTCGTTCGGTTTCCACACCGCGGCACGCTGCTCTCGAGAGTGGCACACGCAACCACCGATACCGGCCCGCGGGCCCCCCGGGCTGTAGGGCTGGCAGTCGTGCAGCTCGATGGGTGGAGCGAGCTGTGTCGCTGCGTAGCTACGAAGTCGACCGTGATCTTTTCTTCGACATTTGAACTAAATTCCAGTCTATGAAACTATTTCATACCTTTCTCTTAACTTTGAACGATGTTATACTGACTAAATGGTTTGAAAAGTGTCTGAAATTTCACCTTCACTGTATTGATTCGTAAATAAGTCATCATCAACATGACAACCAGTCTTGTCATTATGCAAGCCCAATAATTCTCAGCACTACGACTGCTATACACTTCCCACAAGCAATGGAGAACCTGACTCCATATTGCCTATTATTGGTACAGTACTGTGGGGACCAGTACTGTACTGTCAACAAATAATGGGGTATAGTGACAACAAAGGAAATAAAAATTTTCACTCTTTTTCTTTTACTTTTTTTGTGTGGTTGGTTTGTTTATTTCTGTTTTTGCCAAAAAAAAAGGAGAGTTGCTCTGCATGTCCTGCATTCATTAAAAAAAAAAAGAAAAAAAAAAGAAAAAAGAAAAGAACAGGGTGTACATGATCAGGAACTGCTACTGGCTGTCTTAGCTTGTCTGAAAACTTCAAATGTACAAATGTATGTGTAATCCTCTATTTTTTTTTTCTACGCACTTCTCTCTCGGTCTTTGCCGAAGATACTTACACTACAGGTACTCTTCCTGTCCCCCACCCGTAGGTTTCCCAGACTCTGGAACAAATTACCTGACTCGGTAAGGGACTCGGCAGTTATCGATTCTCTCTCATCTTTCCTTCAACAGCTGAGAGGTTCATTTTAATGTAGTGTATTGATAACCACAGGTATGACATACATACAATGCACATGTGTATGAGAATCTCTGTATCTTGACTTTGTTTGAAATACCCAAATGTGTCAAGTTACAGTTATATTTCTTCTCTGGGTTTCAGATTCTATCTATGTAAGACATATATAACATTATCCGATTAGTAATTGTATATATTTTTTTTTAACGTTCATGCCTTAATTCATGCTCACATTATCTAATATTATTTATGAATTTCTGGCTCCAGATATATAATATACATTGCAAAGTGGCGTATGTAATACCACACAAGGATTTTTCAAAGAAAGTGCTGGGTCATGGAGTCTCAGGGTAATGTAAATGATAAAGTTTAAGTTTTGAAATTATTTTTATTTTTACTGTGTATCGAAGATGGTTTGGGGTATGTTGATGATACTTGCTGGCATCGTACACTTTGCTGTCTGCAGTGATTTTTTTTTTTTTTTTTTTTTTTTTTTTTAGGGGAGAGGAGGTTTTGGGCCTTGGGATAGGGTTTGGGTGCAAAGAATTACATTAATTGTTGTTGTTGACATATACTCTGATAATAATTTTTGTACACTGGATTTTTTTTCTATTTTTAACGGGAGGGGGTGGAATGAATACCCATTTGCCACAATGATATTTTTAGTTTGTACCATATGTAGAATAATCCTAATGGTGTACACGCTTCATTCAAAATTGTACTGTTTCTTTTCTTTTATGTTCAACTACTCCCTGATGTGCTTCCTTAAGTTGGTTGGAGAGGCCCAAGGGTCATATTTTGACTGCTTTTTTCCAACCCGGCTCCTTAGGGAAGCTCAACAGGTATCTAGATACATGTATTACAATTTGTTGTTGTCATGGCAATGCAGTTTCTCCCACTGATGGAAATGTGTCTTTCTCTTCTTCTGGCTAATGCAAACAGGACTCCACAGCTGGGATATTCAGTTGCAGGTGCAAGGTGTTAGCAGTGCATCAAAAAGGGAGCCCCCCCCCCCCCCCCCCCATGGATTCCTTGTGCATTTTTGTTGTTGTTGGTCTCATCAGCAATGGCCAACACAATTGTAATTATGGTCATAATTAGATATTTCTATACGGTAACATAGCATACAAAACTGTGTTAACCCCATTCATTTCATTGCAAGAAACTGTTTCTATGGGGCTGATAGTAACAAACTGGCAACCGATGATCATGGCATAAAGGTGAATTCACCAAACTTTTTAGGTGACACTGATTAAATTGATGATGACTCGATCCCTTCATGCAGCAAATCGTCACTGCTAACCATTGGGGTCAGGGTAAATAAACAAATGCATAACACAGACAGATTAATGCAAAAGGGCTCGTACAATCAGAGACATTTCCTCCACCTTTTTTCAATGACTTTTATCTTCAGTTTTAATAATAACAGTACATTTATAAGGCATTTAATACGGATGTTTCTAAGCGCACAGTTTACCGGGAAAATTAATATTTAGACCAAAATAATAAAAAAATACCAAAATACAAATACAAAAATATCCAAAAAGAAAAGATACAGTGTATAAATGCGATGAGTAGGCCTACTGAAAAATCAAAATCAGTGTGCACCTCCATCGACCAACCCACAACATTCCAAAGGACTACTAGTATCTACTAAAAAGTTTTATCATGGATTCCTTGTGCATTTTTTGTTGTTGATGGTCTCATCAACAATGGTCAACACAATTCTATATCAAGGATCCCTTTATAATTTTGTCAGGTAACTGGACAAACGGGCTACAGTTGGACATTTTTTTGTGAAAGGTAACATAATAAATTGTATCAACCTTCCCCACCACCACCACCACCACCACCTCATCTCTCTTTCCAGGCTCTCTCTCTCTTGTATCTCTATCTCCCCTTCAAATCCCCCAGTTACAGATTAAAATAGTTTTTGAATACCAATTCTGTGAGTTATAACTGCAAATGTATCTCGTTTTGGATGTCAGGTAGTCAAATCATATTCATTTGCAATCTTTACATTATACATGATTGAGGATTTTTGTTTTTTTTTTCTAAAATGTTCCCATTTTTCGGCCATTTCCCTCCTTTTGTGTGTGTGTGTGAGTGTGTATGCAATATGAACTTAAATGGGGAATAAAGATAGTAAAGACAATGAGTCCGTCATGTTTGACATATTTTTTTTTTGTCCCCGCCGAACGAGTTCGAGCAGGGGACTATGAAACGGGCTCCGTACGTGTGTGTGTCCGTGTGTCCGTCCGTGCGTCCGTGTGTCCGTCCGTGCGTCCGTGTGTCCGTGCGTCCGTGTGTGATCAAAATGTTCAAAATGCTACTCCTTCGCCATTTCTAACCCGATTTTGATTCTGTTTGCTTTATATGATAGCACTACATAGGAGCTTTGAAACTTCTATACAGAATTTCAGTTGTGACCTTTGACCTTGACCTTTGACCTATATTGTACATTTTGCTTCAAAATGCTACTCCTTCGCCATTTGTAACCCGATTTCGATTCCGTTTGCTTTATATGATGGCACTAGGTGAGGGCTTCAAAACTTCTACACAGAATTTTGACCTTTGACTTCTTTGACCTTTGACCTTGATTTTTGACCTATGTTGTACTTTTTTGCTACAAAATGCTACTCCTTCGCCATTTGTAACCCGATTTCAATTCCGTTTGCTTCATGTGATGGCACTAGGTGAGGGCTTCAAAACTTCTACACGGAATTTTGACCTTTGACTTCTTTGACCTTTGACCTTGATTTTTTACCTATATTGTACTTTTTTGCTACCAAATGCTACTCCTTCGCCATTTGTAACCCGATTTCGATTCCGTTTGCTTTAAGTGATGGCACTAGGTGAGGGCTTCAAAACTTCTACACAGAATTTTGACCTTTGACTTCTTTGACCTTTGACCTTGATTTTTGACCTGTATTGTACATTTTGCTACCAAATGCTACTCCTTCGCCATTTCTAACCCGATTTCGATTCCGTTTGCTTTATGTGATGGCACTAGGTGAGGGCTTCAAAACTTCTACACAGAATTTTGACCTTTGACTTCTTTGACATTTGACCTTGATTTTTTTACCTATATTGTACATTGGCTACAAAATGCTACTCCTTCGTCATTTCTAACCCGATTTCGATTCCGTTTGCTTTATGTGATGGCACTAGGTGAGGGCTTCAAAACTTCTACATAGAATTTTGACCCTTGACTTCTTTCACCTTTGACCTTGATCTTTTTACCTATATTGTACATTTTGCTACTAAATGCTACTTCCGGCGGGGACATATTTTACGCACCGCGTAATTTCTACTTTTCCTTTTTTTTTTTGGGGGGGGGGCAACATGACTGTTATATTCTGATGATTTAAATGATCACATGATATTTCTTTGCTGCTAAAGGACATTACATTGTATGTGGCATACACACACATGTGCATGCACAAATGAAAAAAAAAAAAAAACTAGAAATGTCGCTACAGCGACTGGTTATATCCCCGCCAAACAACATTCATAAGCTTTGGTCAAAAAACTGAGGAAGTAGTTAAATCCGCAAGATCTTTCCTTGATCTTCTGCCATTAATATGCCGTTACCATGGCAACATACTTTTGGGTACTGTCAAAAAATACGTCTTGCACATCTACAACCCAAGGCACACATCTGTGCCAAGTTTTATGGGAATCGGTTGAAAACTGAGGAAGTAGTTCGCGACGCAAGATTTGCAACGGACCGACCGCCCGACCGTCCGCTGATTCCTATATACCCCCTTCAAACTTCGTTTGGCGGGGGTATAAAAAAAGATACTGTGACATCATAACTTGACCAAAAATTTACCATCTATTTTCAGCCTTCTTATAGTTAGTTTTTTAATAGTACTGATAGTTTTTTAATTTCATTTGTAGAATTCCAACTACCTATATTGAACATTTTGTCCCATCTTGGTAATTTATCTTCAACAATGTTATCAAACTATAATATAGACCACTGGACTTGATTCTCATCAGATTGTGTTATGTTAGCAATTGTCTGTGAAAACAAACAACCATACAGGCCCTATGGGTTAGAAATGTGAAATTGCTCATGTTATAAAAAAGCTTGTGTGTTTGTCCTATAGGCATCATAAAATGAAATGTGTTCCTGGTTCTACAACATACTCCTATATGTACACACATTGGTTTTTTAAGTGTAGCAAAAGAAAAAAAAAAAAACCTGCTGAAAACTGCTTATCCAATTGTGGAGAGCCAGTGGAGTAAAATTGAGTCAAAAGGGGCCTGAGCTTTTGATCCTATAGCAGAATCTTTGTCAGAGACAAAATAACAAACAGGCAGGGAAAGCAATCATATAATAGGACTTCACACATAAAGAATAGTCAGAGACTGACTAAGGACACAGAACAAAGAAAACAAAAGGGGAGGGTAGGAAGTCATGGGCAAGGAGCCCAACAGGTTTAGGGAGGGGATTAGAGTGGGAGGTGGACAGACAAAAGGCTGAGGAGGGTCAGTGATGATCCAGATCCGAGGACCAAAGGGGGAAACCTTTGAAGGAACAGGATGAATAGGGAGGCAATATCAAACAAGATAAAGAACAACAGAGGGATAAAAAAGGAAAAGAGTGAAAAGCATGGGGGGGGGGGGGGCTGAGCAGGTACCAAGAGGAGGCAACAAAATGAAAGTGAGTGTCAACCAACCAATGCACGTTCTCAATCATATCAAAGGCAATAATAATAATAACAGTCATAATAATAATGATAATAGGGGCCTAATAATGATGATAATGATAATGATATTGATAATAGAAATAAAAATGATAATTAAAAAAAAAAATATGTATTTAATATGAAAAGGGAGGAAATACACAAAATCCCTGGGAGAGAAAATGCATTTAGGTTGATGCTGGCATGAATATGCATAGAGGTATAGAACCACATTTAATTTCATTTCATGGATCCTGACTATCTGGGCAGATCAGACTTCTCCCCTTTTGCTTTATATTCCACAATTTCTATCAAACTATAGTGACCACTTCATTCTGAAAGGTGTTTGCTTGTGTTGTTGCAACAATTTGTTCCAATCAAGTTGTACAAGACAATAGCAATGTAGTAGTTGAAAATGTGACAAGCATTATTTGTGTTTGTGTCTTTATCAAGATAATGCAGTTTCTTGAAGGTATGGTGAAGGCTAATGAAGCCATAATAATGTAAAGCTATGTTCTTTTAAAAAATTAATTATGAATGTACTTTAATCTGTTTTCATAGTTTTTAAGCAAATATCTCAAAACTTTGGTACACATGATGACTGCGATATGAAAAATCCATGACATATCTTTGCAGTGTCCTGAATTGGTTGCTATGATAATGGCATAGCAAAAATAAAGGATGAAGCATGATTATTAAACCTTATCACAGGATACCCGTACCGGTCATTTTCATGAATTTTGCCACCATTGTTGGCCTCGATAAAAGACTGTAAGACACTAGGTTTCCTTGACATGGTGATGGCCTGTTGTATTATGACTCGGAGAAAACCTCCCAAAGAGAAGGAAACTGGATGGAGGCAGGAGTACCTGAATACAAGGTAATCATCTTCAGTATATATACAGTAATACTTCATTTTGAGGTTTCATTTTGAGCAGAAATACTACCTGAAGCAAGAGGAATCATTCTGAAGGTTACAGCTCATTATTCCAAAGGTTCGTTATTCGGAAGGCTCACAGTCCTAAGATTCGTTATTCCAAAGGTTCTTCATTCCAAATTTCATTTTCGGATTAACGAATCTCAGGAATAACGAACCTTCGGAATATTGCCACAAATGTTCGGATTAACGAACCCTTTTTCATTTTCGGATTAAAGAACCTCTAGGTATAGGGAATTTGCGTGTTTCAGATTAACCAACCTTCAGAATAGCGAACTTTGGGAATAACAAACAGCACCCCATTCTGAAGCTGGTACTAAAAAAAAATTAGAGTAGTTTGATCCACAAGACTTTGTAAAGGATGGTCCGTCGGTCAGTCCATTGCAAAGTCTTGTGGATCAAACTACCCACATTTTTTTAGCAGTACATTGTAAACCTAAATCTTGTCAGGTGTAACCGCTAAATCACATACAGATGTGCACGACACCTTTTCCTCCTTACTGATTGATGCATTGCCTTGATAATTGCAAAATTTATGAAAATCATGCATCTAAAATTGTGGATTGAAATATATTCTCTCAATTGGCAATTCAGTTGTATATAAACAATCAGTAGGCCTATATTTCAAAGGTAGGGGATACCTTTTACAGAACTCCCAAAATGCAGCAAAACATTAAATATGAACCTCAGGGGACTTGTTTAGGCCACTGCTTAGAAATTTGGAAGTCAACAGTTATCTACAATTTGAATAATGCACAAAACTCAACTACTCAGTAGTTCTGTGTGTCAGCCACACTTAAGCCTTTTTGTTGCAGTCTTCTGTATTTTTATCTATAAACAAATCTAAAAGTATAAGAGCTGATGTAACTAGACTTGGAATTTGTCAACACTGACAAATTAGGTGGGTGATCCGATTTTTTTTTTAAATCGATGATTCGAGTCCTGATCGCAATAGGCATGACCATACAAGTTTCATCTGTGTTTAGAGACATTGGCCGTGTGATGTTTAGATTCTCATTTAGAAAAGAGAGTCATGTATAATGTAAAGATTGCAAATGAATGTGATTTGACTACCTGACATCCAAAACGAGATACATTTGCAGTTATAACTCACAGAATTGGTATTCAAAAACTATTTTAATCTGTAACTGGGGGATTTGAAGGGGAGATAGAGATACAAGAGAGAGAGAGCCTGGAAAGAGAGATGAGGTGGTGGTGGTGGTGGTGGTGGGGAAGGTTGATACAATTTATTATGTTACCTTTCACAAAAAAATGTCCAACTGTAGCCCGTTTGTCCAGTTACCTGACAAAATTATAAAGGGATCCTTGATATAGAATTGTGTTGACCATTGTTGATGAGACCATCAACAACAAAAAATGCACAAGGAATCCATGATAAAACTTTTTAGTAGATACTAGTAGTCCTTTGGAATGTTGTGGGTTGGTCGATGGAGGTGCACACTGATTTTGATTTTTCAGTAGGCCTACTCATCGCATTTATACACTGTATCTTTTCTTTTTGGATATTTTTGTATTTGTATTTTGGTATTTTTTTATTATTTTGGTCTAAATATTAATTTTCCCGGTAAACTGTGCGCTTAGAAACATCCGTATTAAATGCCTTATAAATGTACTGTTATTATTAAAACTGAAGATAAAAGTCATTGAAAAAAGGTGGAGGAAATGTCTCTGATTGTACGAGCCCTTTTGCATTAATCTGTCTGTGTTATGCATTTGTTTATTTACCCTGACCCCAATGGTTAGCAGTGACGATTTGCTGCATGAAGGGATCGAGTCATCATCAATTTAATCAGTGTCACCTAAAAAGTTTGGTGAATTCACCTTTATGCCATGATCATCGGTTGCCAGTTTGTTACTATCAGCCCCATAGAAACAGTTTCTTGCAATGAAATGAATGGGGTTAACACAGTTTTGTATGCTATGTTACCGTATAGAAATATCTAATTATGACCATAATTACAATTGTGTTGGCCATTGCTGATGAGACCAACAACAACAAAAATGCACAAGGAATCCATGGGGGGGGGGGGGGGGGCTCCCTTTTTGATGCACTGCTAACACCTTGCACCTGCAACTGAATATCCCAGCTGTGGAGTCCTGTTTGCATTAGCCAGAAGAAGAGAAAGACACATTTCCATCAGTGGGAGAAACTGCATTGCCATGACAACAACAAATTGTAATACATGTATCTAGATACCTGTTGAGCTTCCCTAAGGAGCCGGGTTGGAAAAAAGCAGTCAAAATATGACCCTTGGGCCTCTCCAACCAACTTAAGGAAGCACATCAGGGAGTAGTTGAACATAAAAGAAAAGAAACAGTACAATTTTGAATGAAGCGTGTACACCATTAGGATTATTCTACATATGGTACAAACTAAAAATATCATTGTGGCAAATGGGTATTCATTCCACCCCCTCCCGTTAAAAATAGAAAAAAAATCCAGTGTACAAAAATTATTATCAGAGTATATGTCAACAACAACAATTAATGTAATTCTTTGCACCCAAACCCTATCCCAAGGCCCAAAACCTCCTCTCCCCTAAAAAAAAAAAAAAAAAAAAAAAAAAAAATCACTGCAGACAGCAAAGTGTACGATGCCAGCAAGTATCATCAACATACCCCAAACCATCTTCGATACACAGTAAAAATAAAAATAATTTCAAAACTTAAACTTTATCATTTACATTACCCTGAGACTCCATGACCCAGCACTTTCTTTGAAAAATCCTTGTGTGGTATTACATACGCCACTTTGCAATGTATATTATATATCTGGAGCCAGAAATTCATAAATAATATTAGATAATGTGAGCATGAATTAAGGCATGAACGTTAAAAAAAAATATATACAATTACTAATCAGATAATGTTATATATGTCTTACATAGATAGAATCTGAAACCCAGAGAAGAAATATAACTGTAACTTGACACATTTGGGTATTTCAAACAAAGTCAAGATACAGAGATTCTCATACACATGTGCATTGTATGTATGTCATACCTGTGGTTATCAATACACAACATTAAAATGAACCTCTCAGCTGTTGAAGGAAAGATGAGAGAGAATCGATAACTGCCGAGTCCCTTACCGAGTCAGGTAATTTGTTCCAGAGTCTGGGAAACCTACGGGTGGGGGACAGGAAGAGTACCTGTAGTGTAAGTATCTTCGGCAAAGACCGAGAGAGAAGTGCGTAGAAAAAAAAATAGAGGATTACACATACATTTGTACATTTGAAGTTTTCAGACAAGCTAAGACAGCCAGTAGCAGTTCCTGATCATGTACACCCTGTTCTTTTCTTTTTTTCTTTTCTTTTTTTTTTTAATGAATGCAGGACATGCAGAGCAACTCTCCTTTTTTTTTTGGCAAAAACAGAAATAAACAGACCAACCACACAAAAAAAGTAAAAGAAAAAGAGTGAAAATTTTTATTTCCTTTGTTGTCACTATACCCCATTATTTGTTGACAGTACAGTACTGGTCCCCACAGTACTGTACCAATAATAGGCAATATGGAGTCAGGTTCTCCATTGCTTGTGGGAAGTGTATAGCAGTCGTAGTGCTGAGAATTATTGGGCTTGCATAATGACAAGACTGGTTGTCATGTTGATGATGACTTATTTACGAATCAATACAGTGAAGGTGAAATTTCAGACACTTTTCAAACCATTTAGTCAGTATAACATCGTTCAAAGTTAAGAGAAAGGTATGAAATAGTTTCATAGACTGGAATTTAGTTCAAATGTCGAAGAAAAGATCACGGTCGACTTCGTAGCTACGCAGCGACACAGCTCGCTCCACCCATCGAGCTGCACGACTGCCAGCCCTACAGCCCGGGGGGCCCGCGGGCCGGTATCGGTGGTTGCGTGTGCCACTCTCGAGAGCAGCGTGCCGCGGTGTGGAAACCGAACGAAGACGATTCGACATAGGATTTGTTTCATTTTTCTTACTGAAATGATTCATTTGCCCATAAAAATGTCACCAAGGATAGAAAACACATGTACTTATATGAAATACTATATTTTATTGTTGGTTATTCGCATCTAAAGGAAATTTCTCAACAAATTTCACCTTACCAAACAGGCTGTCGTCACAGTTGTGCTGGTATCGGTGCACGTGGGAGGGGGTCCGGTGGCCAGTGGGCGAGCGCCACGCCGAGCCGAGCCTAGCCTCTCAGCAGCTAGCCGCGCGGCGCGCGTCCCGCGATATGGAAACCGAACAAGTACGAACGAAGACGATTCGACATACTGTAGACAATTGTTTCATTTTTCATACTAAAATGATTCCTCTGCTCATGAAAATGTCACCAAGGATAGAAAACACATGTACCTACGTAAAATACCATATTTTATTGCTGGTGTGAAGCATTTAATGGAAATTTCTCAACAAATTTCACCTTACCACGCAAGCTTTCGTCACAAGAAAAAGCTCCGTCACCGAGACTCTCAGAGCAGAGAAGATACCGTTAAATATTGCTTCGCAGCATCAGAAAATAAAAAGGAATTGCCTTAAAATGCGATGAAACATTTTTTTCATACATCATTCCACTAACCTATGTCAATATTATGACAAAAAATGTGTTTCATTCTGTAAAAATTAGGCACAAATAAAGTTGGGTCGAGTTGTCCAATCGCAAACCCGCCCCTGGACAACTCGACCCGGTCGAGCTGTCCAGGGGTAGGGACGAGTTGTCCAGGGACGACTTATCCCGCGGTCGAGTTGTCCAACCCCCATCCATACACACCACATCACACATACACACTTGCTCACTCACTTGCGCTCTGATTCGGGATCCACACACACATGCACCAGGGAGGTCCACCTCCCTGGTTGCATGCACCCAGCCGGCCACAGACAGCCGCCTGTGTGTACGACGGTATTGTGAGAGGGAGAGAGAGGACGGAAAGAGGGTCGGAGGCCGAGGGAGGCTTATAGTCCATGGGCCAGGCCAGATATTGGTACCATCTGAGGTGGCAAAACCTTTTTGGTGTCATTTTGTTTGTCGGGCATAGATATGCCTATCAAGCTATGATAGCATTTCCAAATGAGTAGCTTAGTCATAATAAATGAATTTTTAACCAATTTGGTTTCGTTGTAATATGCCTATACTTCTGAATCGAAACTAACCGCTATACAAAGACGAGCACTGTCTTCTGTATGTTCCATAGAGCTGTAAAATTCAGCTCTATGGTATGTTCACAGGTGTTCTGTTGTAAACGCGGTGCGCTTAGTCTTTATTCAAGGCAGCGAAGGGAATATCCAAAGGTTATGATGTCCACAGCGCTTAGTCTTTATTCTAGACGGGAAAAGGAATATCCAAAGCATATGATACAGTGTATATCCTTTTATCTAAAAACAACAACAACAACAACAACAAAAAACAATTCCTCGTGAATTTTACCGTATTTTTCAATTATTTTTCATTTTTCGGCGAAAACGCTACGGTGAAAACAGTAATACCACGCCAATGTTGTTTTATTTCCATCCAACAATATAAGATAATGCAAAAACAATGAACCGGTACCCTACGATACATTACAATGAATAATATTATAAATGAACAGAGTGATTTTTGTTTAAAACTGATGTATTTGTTGATAGGATAGTATAAAAACAGTATAGATAATCCCTTTTATGAGGAACTTTAGATATGATAACGGCACATTGGTCTAGATAAAGACTAAGCGCACCGCGTGACAGCTGTGGACATCATAACCCTTTGGATATTCCCTTCGCTGCCTTGAATAAAGACTAACTGCACCGCGTTTACAACAGAACACCTGTGGACATACGGAAGACAGTGCTCTTCTTTGTATAGCGGTTAGTTTCGATTCAGAAGTATAGGGATTTAAAAACGAGACCAAATTGGTTAAAAATTCATTTATTATGACTAAGCTACTCATTTGAAAATGCTATCATAGCTTGATAAGCATATCTATGCCCGACAAACAAACTGACACCAAAAAGGTTGTGCCACCTCAGATGGTACCAACAACCCATTTTTCGGGTCTTGGCCCATGGACTATTAAAGGAAGGCTGACACGTGCTCGCTTGTTGTCACGCTTGTTGTCGGGTTACGCAAAAACAAACGACAATAGAAATGCATGCCCCCCTCCGCCAAAGGTTGTATTTTTTTTTTTTTTTTTTTTTTTTTTTTTTGCTGCTTTGGTTTGTTTGTTTGTTTATCTGCCTGTCTGTCTCTCTATTCGCAAAATATGTGAACATTTGGGAACAGATTAGGATGAAATTTTCAGGAACAGTAATTGGTAGGTAAAATGGCGCAAGGAACAGAATATGATTAAATTTTGATAGTGAGCAGGATTTATAATACCACCGGAATTCAACGCCAGGATCCAAGATTTTTAGACTTTGTTTTGTATATTTGAAAGGATTCGTATCAATTCTTTAGGAAGTTGGCCATCGGCAATGACGCAAAATTAGACGCGTTCATAGCATTGCCGCAGAGAGAAAATTAACTCCATCTTTCGTCAAAAAAAAGAACGTGCGATGGAGTAAGCAAATGCAAATTGTTATTTTTTTTTTTTTTGGTAGTTTCAGCGGGTTATTTTTTTTTTATTATCATTTATTTAAAAAGCCATGCGTTCCATTTGAGCCTTTTCACTTTCCATGGATTTGTAAACGTCATTCGTGAATATTCCATTTTCCTTCTCCGGGTCGACATTTATAGTAATTCTGTCATAATGGTCTATCAAGTTCAACGCACGCAATGCTCCACGTGCTTCTGGCTTGAACAGGTGGGTTAGGGGGCCTTCATGGGCAGAAAATAAATGGATAAATTATTCATCAATGTTCCCAGTTGGTTTACATGCTATTTACACGCTATATTTACGACCACTGAAGCAAGGTGGCAGTACGCGCGGCATTCCTTTATCTGACACCTTGCTTTCGTGGAAATCTCGTGGAAATTTCTACAAGCCATGATATCAAGTTTCCCCACTGCCTGTGGTCGTGTGTGTGTTTTTTTTTTATTCTTCATTACGAACATCAATTTGTTCAACTTGAAAAGTGTAGATAATTTGCTTCGAACACGTGTTTCTTTCTTTTTTTTTTATTGCAGCGTCGGTAATATTTTGTTTTGTTCATCGTCCGTGCATGACAGGGGTTCATGGGAGTAGAACGATAGGAATGACTGGGGAGAAAATAAAATGAAAAAAGGAAGCATCTTTTGAGCAAGCTGTCTTTGTTTTTCTCTACACCAGCATCAGTGTGTGTCTGTGTTTATTCTTTTTTTTTTTATCATGCTCTTGCTTCAAGGAGCTACGCTTTTCCCGCATAAAATTAATAATGGATACCGCACGCAGAGGCCCACGCTTTGACGTGAAGAACCATACATTCTTTATCTATATATAATAATTTTTTTTTTTTAAATTTAAAATAAAGAATGTTTGGTTGTTCAATGTAAAAAAATATTATTTTGACTTTTCATGCGCTTAACTGCCGAGCATTTCTTTTTTTTTTCTTTTACGGGAGAGAGCGAAATGTTCTTCTCTTTAGCAATGACGGCCTACATAGGCATATATACATGTATATCATATATTGTGACGCAGTTTTGATTTTCGTGAACACGTGAATTTTTCTCTTTCCAGATAAGTTCTTGATTTAGTGAAAGTTAACAATGTTTTTCACATTCACAAAAGCAGTTTGGTTAGCCTGTGTTCAGTTCGCTGCCAGTGAAATTTCTAAATAAAGCGATGCCCCAAACGGGTTTACCCTGAGGGTTTGTTCCGAAATAGTAATACATTCCTTATTATTCTGAAGGTTCGTTAATCGGACAATAATAAAGAAACAATGTCCGTTAATTTCCAAACAAAATCAGTTTTGTTGTTTCGAACGTTCTGCCAGTGAAATTTCGGAATGAAACAGTAACAGTTTTCTTACTCTGAGGGTTCGTTACTCCGACAGGAAAAAAAAAATAGTAATGAAATAGTACTAGATTCTATATTCTGAAGGATCGTTAACCGAAAGATAATATAGAAAAAAAAAATTGTCCTTAAATTTCAAAACGAAATCAGTTGTCATTTCGAACGTTCTGTCAGTGAAATTTCGGAATAAAATGACGGCACAAAACAGCGTGTTTTCGTACTCTAAGGGTCTGTTAATCCGACAGAAATAGCAATGATAAAATAATACATCGTAGGTTCTTTATTCTGAAGGTTTGTTACCCGACTATTAAATAAAGAAAAATGTCCGTAAATTTCAAAACGAAATCAGTGCGTCATTTCGAGCGTTTTGCCAGTGAAATTTCGGAATAAAACGACTGCCCAAAAACAGTTGCAGTATTCTTACTCTGAGGGTTCGTTACTCCGACAGATTAATGATAAAATAATACTATAGATTCTTTATTCTGAAGGTTCGATAATCCAAAAATGATTGAGAAAAAATGTCCGTTCATTTCACAACGAAATCGGTTTTGTTATTTCGAACGTTCTGCCAGTGAAATTTCGGAATAAAACGACGGCACAAAACAGCGTGTTTTCGTACTCTAAGGGTCTGTTACTCCAACAGAAATAGCAATGATAAAATAATACATTGTAGATTCTTTATTCTGAAGGTTCGTCAATCCAAAAATGATTAAGAAAATCATGCCCAAAAACAGTTGCAGTTTTCTTACTCTGATAAAATGATGCTAGATTCTTTATTCTGAAGGTTCGTTCATCCAAAAATGATTAAGAAAAAACGTCCGTTCATTTCATAACGAAATCAGTTTTGTTATTTCGAACGTTCTGCCAGTGAAATTTCGGAATAAAACGACGGCCCCAAAACGGTTACAGTTTCTTTTACTCTGAAGGTTCGTTCCTCCAAAAGAATAATGATGATAAAATACTGTAGATTCTTAATTCTGAACGACCGTTAATCGGAAAACTATAAAGAAGAAATTTTCGTTTATTTCCAAACGAAATCAGTTTTGTTATTTCGAACGTTCTGCCAGTAAACCATATTACGGAATAAAACGACGGCCCCAAAACGGTTACAATTTTCGTTCTCTGAGGGTTTGTTACTCCGAAAGAATAATGGTAAAATAATACTCTACATTCTTAATTCTGAATGATCGTTAATCGAAAAATGATAAAGGAGAAAATAATATTCGTTTATATCCAAACGAAATCAGTTTTGTTATTTCGAACGTTCTGCCAGTATAATTTCGGAATACAAAATCGGCCCCAAAACGGTTAGTTTTCTTACTCTGAAGGTTTGTTATTCCGAAACAGTAGCGATGATAGATGATAGATTCCTTTCTGAAGGTTCGTTGATCGGAAAATAATTAAGAAAAAAATATTTGTTAAACTCCGAACGAAATCAGTTTTGTTTATTTTGAACATTCATCTGTAGTACCGACCTTTGGTGTTGTTGTTGTTTTCGATTACAAACCTTCGAAGTACTCAGTAATGAATCGTTTCATTTTATGATTAAACAAACCTTCGGAATAATGACCATCATTACATTTTTGTATGGTATCTCTTTGATGTCACGGCCAAACTACCGCAGTATACACAGAAAGGAAAGGGCAACGATGTCCCGAAAGTTCTCGATCGCTTCTCGCGCATCTGCATGCAATAGGCCTACCACGTGGTCGAGCAGACGGCGAGCGACAAAGCAAAAACACTACGGCCCGAATTCTCAAAGGTTGGATAACTTTATTACACCCTTATTCCGCCGATTTATTACGCCTCTTATGCAAATCAGGCCCACGTGACGTAAAATGACGCGATTAATCCCCGGAATCTATTGTCAAAGGTGGAATAACTTATTCCCCGGAATAACTATTCCGTGGAATAGTTATTCCAGCTTTGAGAATTTGGGCCTACGGATATACACGGCGCGCGTTGTTGCGATGCAGAGACAGTGAATCAGGAAAGGCCTAAAAGAAATTGGAACCTTCACCATCGGCACCTACTTCTCTTTCATTTATTATTTAGGAACAGCCGCCAACAAAAGGTACGGAGTTTCTGCATTGTTTCTGTGAGAATATGCCCCTCACAACGTTCATTACATCTCCGTGAAAATGTCGCATTTAGTGGCATTTTAGCGGCGATTTATCTATGTTGTATTGAGCATTAGCGAAGGCTTCCGCCCACCCCCAGAACAGCGCGAATTAGTGCCGACAAGCGTGAAGAAATTCCTGGCAAGAACCCTGAAAGTATCACTTATTTCATGTACGAAGCACCTTTGGGTGTGCAAGAAATTTCTTTTTTTTTTATTTTTTTTTTTGACATGCGCATGTGTCTTGTCGGACACATGATATGTAACATGCTTCGTTTGACGTGACATTGACACGATGTCATTGTTACGTCAAATTTCACAAATTCATGTTTTTCAAACATTTACAGTATGAATTTGTCAAAATGATTTTGTGTACTGAGAGGGCGCAAAAGTCACACAACAAAGATCAGTTATGTCAGTTTATGTCAGTTTGTTACCAAATCAAGCAAATATTACCAAATTTGCTGTTTTGATGTAGTGCCAGTGTTACGTCAGCATTTTTAAACATAACGGTTCGCATTTGGTATTGTTTCTGCTACATGTATGTGTGTGGATTTACTACCACTACAAGAGTTTTTCATATTGCAGTTTGTGTGTCTCTGCAGGCCGACAAGTATTAGCTATAGATTGGGTAATGTATAGGCCCCCTCCATAAAATTGTGAAAAATGTTAATGTAAATATTGATGTCCATTGGCGGCGATTAGCGGGGGGGGGGGGGGGGACCATGCCCCCCCCCCCTCGAATTTCAAACTTGCATCACAGATGAAGGTGACAGGCTCAAACTCCCATTTTTGCACGTTCTATGCCAATGAAAGTACTAAACTGCTCGCACTTCTCATTAGGATTGTGTTACGCCCGCCCGGCCGTGGATGGGCTTGAATTGCCAGATCTGGAAATGAATAGAAGGAGATGGTCAAGACGACTGGTCTGCATGGCATCAAAATTGGATCTGGTTTATTAAAATCAACTGAAGAAATGACATAATATATAATATCCATTAATATGCAACAGGGTAGTTCTAATTCAAGATTTGAAACACATATATTCCTAAACTAACTGAATGTCGTCATAGCTTGAACTTTTAACGTCTAATTGCATTTATAACACTAATACCTTGATAGTCATTATACAAACTCGTGGGAACGGCATAATTAGTTGTCACTCAAGCTAAATTCGTTATGTAACAACTCATTGTAATATTAACACTAAGTTGTGATCGGGGCAAACTGTATGCCTATATTCCGATTTGGCTTTGTACCTTGTATCATAAATTATCAAAATTACTTATCGGTAATCTAATGATCCTTTGCAATATAACTGATAACATACACCATAACTCTCCTTCATATTCACTGCTTATCTTATATAACTCATTGATGATGATGATAATAATGAAATAACACTTTACTTTGATAACTGATGCATCAAAACAGTTTACATCGACCTTTACATGATCAGAGGAAAACATATAATAATGTCCTGATTTTATCATCCGTGCCTACATGTAAGCTGTATCTATGCACTCCAAATAATATACTAAACTTTAGATGAGTGATATGATACACAATTTCTACTATCCTAAACAAATACACGTACGTAGTCCCAGCGGTCGTTATGGGAAGATTGCCAAGGGAGATGTATATAGAGAGAAAAGGAGAGAAAGGGGGGAGAGGAAAAGAGAGAGTGCGAAAGAGGAAGATATCGATGGAGTGGGAGAAGAGGAAGAGAAAAGGAGGGCGAGGGATACAAAGAAGAGAAAGAGAAAAGGAGAGAGAGGGTAAGAGGAGAGAACTGGACGTATACAAACTTCATAATGCCTAAACCTGCACTACAATCATGTTAAAGGGTGTGTACAGTTCTGGTCGAGGTGAGGATTTACACTTGTAGCTTTTAACGTTTTGCGAGATATTCAGAAACCACTCTATGAGATGTCAAAGAGCATGCAGTTCTAAGGGGTATCATAAGTTTATTCGATGAAAATCGGTTTTGAAATTGCTGAGATATCCAAAAATAAGGTGAAACAAAGAGATCCTAATAAAGTTGTGGCATGTCGCCTTTTATTATTAGCACTTTTTTGGATATCTCAGCCATTTGAAAACCAATTTTTATCAAATAAACGTTGAATCCTTCTTAAAATTACATGCTCTTTCATATTTCATAAGAGGCTTTTCATTATCTCACTTAGGAATGTTCAAAACATGAATCCCCACCTCAACCAGTACTGTACAGTCCCTTTAAAACACTAAAGGTTCTCTCTCTCTCATTTTCTTCTCCGTAGTCTTGATAACATCCTAGGCCACGGCAACCACACACATTCCATTCTCTGGACCGGCTGCCAGATCATATGAGAAGGTCCCTTCTTTCAGGCAAAAGTGAAAATGTAAATGCGCTAACTGGACACTTCTCCACTCTACACAGTAAAGCATTCTGAGGCGGTCCCTTGTTGCTCAGCAAGGAGTGCTTGACCACAACTCACTTCATGGCCGACAGGCCATTACTCATCATTTCTCTCACTTCTCCCAGGATGTGAACTACAATGTGAACTCGGCCTTGTAATACATCTAGTTACAAATAGCAATCTAGGCTGTGTTCCCACTCGCATATTGAATCTCATTCCACTTATATTATATTAATTAATTTCACATAATATCTAATTATCAAACTATCAACACCACAATTATCACTAACATATATCAGAATGATATTGATAATGAACACTAGCAACAGTAAAACAATTATTATTTAATAGAAGGAGTGTACATCATTAGTAATAATGAACATTCCAGAGATGCTGGTATATAGAATTAAACACACTCAATCAAATATCAATAAATTGGCAATACATGTATATCCATTTGCCGAATACCGGTACTCATTCACCTCAACATAGATATATGATAACATCATTGGTTAATAGTTACAACAAAAGATAAATGAGAAATGGGGTAGAAATTGTAATTTCTTACTTGGAAATGAATACATAGAAGGAGATGTTCAAGATGACTGTTCTGCATGGCATCAAAATTGGATCTGGTGTCGTGTGTCTTGAACACTGCTTCCTCTCTTTCGGGGTGTTGGGAAATATTTTGAGTGAGTCATAGTTTCTCTTGGAGATCAAAGAGAAAGTCATTGAAGGAGGCTTTCTCTGTTCATACATGAAACTGTGATGTTTTTCTAATTGGCGGAATCAGGGAAGTCCTGAAATTGTGATTAAGGTGTATTTAACTGAAATAAGGAATACATATATATTTCTTTATTATTCAGGACCTAGGGGGTCTATTTCCTGAGGATACAGCAAGTGTGTTCGATGATGTTTGACAGCATGTGACACAGTAACAGTAGCAGTTTTGAATTTACATCAATGTGGTTTCCGAAAGAATTATTCTACAGATTTGGCTTTGGTCCAGTTGTATGATCAAATTACAAACGCAATGGCAAATAGAAAACATGTTATAGGAGTTTTTATGGATTTATCTAAGGCGTTTGATACGTTACAACATGATATTTTACTTAAAAAGTTACAGTTTTATGGTGTTCGCGGTGTTGCACTCTCGTGGTTTAGGGATTATTTATCATGTAGACAGCAATATGTTGTACATAATGACATGTCGTCGAATTTTTTACCGATAAAATGTGGTGTGCCCCAGGGCTCAATATTAGGTCCCCTTCTCTTTTTGTTATACACGTATATCAATGATATTGTTAATTCGTCGTCTATATTATCATTTATATTATATGCCGATGACACGAATATTTTTTATTCCCACGATAATATAGAAACGTTAGTATCCACACTTAATGCAGAGTTACCAAATGTATCAAATTGGTTTAAGAACAATAAATTATCACTTAATATTGATAAATTGAGAAATCAAATGCATGGTTTTCGGAGGAATTTTGTCAAAGGACAAAGAGGTCCATTTTTTAAATAAGCGTAGGCCCTATATTGGCTTTAGGGGTGGATATGCATAAATGGAGGCCATTCCCAATGTCTTGTTTGTATCTCTGAAATGTGACTTTGTATTATTTGATAAATAAATATGCTGCATATATGTTTCTAGTTACCGATTGTTTAAATGTGCCTGCATTCTCTGTAGATTATAATGACGTGTTGAATTTGTGTGACTGACTAGACATTGTTATCGTAATATCAGGCGCGTAGACAGGAGAGGGATGGGGGATGAATCCCCCAACTGACAGAGTGGGGGATGGCATGTACAATCATCCGCCCCCCCCCCCCCCCCCAACGGTTCAGGGAGTTTTTTGTTGTTTTTTTTTTTTTTCTAAGAGTGGTGTTCTATTATTATTCGAACTTCCCGTCTTTTCACCGTCATCTTCCTCCTCTTCCACGTTTCCTTCTTCATGTTCTGTTTTTATTGTTCTTACTACTGTTATTCTCATCTTGCCGTTTTACATCGTCTTTATTTCCATTTTTGTACAGACGTTTTGTGTATGGGTGGGTGGGTGTGTGGAATATGGATAATATACGTGTTTGTGCCGTGTAGCAGTGTATGTTCATTTTTGTGTTGCTATAATAAGAACATGTATTATTTTGTGAGCATGGCCGTATGCGGGGGGGGGGGGGGGGGCAGTTAGATTGGGAATCATGAGTTCAAGTTCGGTGTTGATGTAACATGCAATTTTTGGGCAACTTTTTTATGTTAAATATATTCACAAACAAAATGTAGATATATCATGAAACAATACATAATGAAAATGATATACAACATAAGTGATCCAAAACAGTAGGCCTAGTACTACTACCGTAGTAGTAGTACATAAGCTATGTCCCTTTCACTCAAACATAGTCACATAATTTATAGGAATGATATAATACATCTACATACAAAAATATAAATATAAAACAATTCCAAGTTCAGGGCAAAATGAAAACGTTACAATAAAAATTAGCTTTTACAGCTAATATGAGCGCAAATCATCAAAGTTTCAAGCAATTTAATGAGCAATAATCGACTCGGTTTCTTGAATCGATTTTTAACTCATTGTTATACATCAAGTATCAGCATACTATATACAGACATGGAGCTGCAGATAAGAATTACATGGTGTTCATCATGCACGCATGGAGCTCCATGATGCATAGCGAGTCAGTGTTTGTTTACCTCCATGGTCTGCTAAAACTACATGGAGAATCTGTGTACAGTCATGGAGCTACTCCATGGTATAGTACACCTGCATGCGGATGGTCGCTTTGACGCATCTACTATTAGATTACATGCCCTACTCAGTATAATACATGTAAACGGCAGTCATAACATTGCAGGGTGAGATTCATATTTAACAGTAGACTACACAATCAACGCCAAGGTCTGAAGGTCGCATAGTCGCTTAAGTTAACTGTATCACCAAGATCTATATAAGCAGAAACAGCTTTCACATATTTAAATCCTCAGACAGCCAATAAAAATAGATTACATGACCAGACCACAGAAGACAAGATAAACGGTGTCAATCAATTAGCCTTCCTGGGGGAGTTGAAATGTATACCCCCATTGCAGTCTGATCACTGGCGGTAATAACATTCCCCTCCATGAGGTCGACCTGCGAATTCGCAGGTTTTGTGTGTCACGTGCTCTGGTCACATGACTGGGCTTGTATTACGATGACTTCATTTTCGATCGATTACACATTTTTCACTTATCGGCGATTTAAAAGAAAACGCAACACCAGAATTTTCTATAAATTTCGCATCTAAGGCAACGTTAGGCGCTGCTTCGGATGGTGCCATTTTCGGAAACCTCTGATGAAACGCCTGGCCGCAAGAGGCTGTAATCGGAACGCAACCTGCGAATTCGCAGGTTTTTAGAGCGAAAAACCTCTAAAATCGCCTGCATATATGCAGGTTTCTGCGAATACGCAGGAACCTGCGATTTTGTCTCTGCTCCCCTACTGTCAGGCTAGATACTTGATTGATTTAATAGCCCTCTCGCTCTATCGTGGGAAGGGCTCTCTTTAAAGCTAATCATCATACGTTACAAGTTTATAAAATCAAAAGCTTTTCAGAGCCGCAGCATAGTGCAGGAGCAAACACAGCTATTTAGTACTTAACACAGTAGAAATCTTGTATTCACAGCATAGGGCCTACATGTTTTTACAGTTGGTGTAACATTAGAGATCTAGTAGTACACGCACCGACACTGCACTAGCGAATTACTATTAGTTCTATTTTAGGCCTACTGCAAGATTCACAGAATCACAGACCACAGTCAAACTTTACTTTACCGGTACAAAAGTAGATACAATTGTAGGTAGGGTACCCTTATACTATAGGGTAAGCCTACGACCCTACGTTTACCCAGCAAATCTGATCTGCCCAGCAGCCAACAAGCAAGGGGAGCTGGAGCAGCTACTGTCTTGACTGTAGTAGGCCTATCCTATCGGGACGCGGCGGGCAGAATCAGGCTGGCCACGACAAGCTAGCGGGAGATTGGGTGAGTGGTGACGTGTGCAGGTTCAGTACTAAAATCATTCATGGCATACAGATGTACTTACCACGGCGTTCTGAAGATAAACGGATTGTGAAGCAGGACTTGTTGTGACCTGTGCCTTTGCGTTCCAGTTGTTGATGGAAATCTTATTAGTACACCGGTAAACCGGGGAAAAATGTTTTATCAGAGTGAAGCTTCGCACAGCATCCACACTAACTCTTACGCAGATACAGCACAGCTCTGTATGTACACACACCACGTACGTTGTTGTTGTTGTTGTTGTTTTAGGTTTAATGGCAATCAGTCATAATTTTGACTATTTTTGCCAGACTATATAATATATATATTTCCCTATAGATTGATTAATTATCAATATTTCTTAACAAATTCAAATTCTTTCATAATATATTTGTTTTATTTCCAACCATATTTTTATTTTAATTATAAAAATTTTATTGTTATCCTCGCTCAGTCAAGACGGCCACGTTGCCACCCTCGGTTCTGTCTTACCAACCCGGCGAAGTGCGTTTCGCAGGCTTCTCAGGCGTGCGCCCTAGGTAACTCGAGAATAGTCGGACATTGGGGCTATATAGAAGGTATTTGAGCTCACTAACACGATTCTGGCGTTTTTATCCACCAAAAATTGCTCAGTAACAAGAAATCGCTCAAAATGTTCACTGATTTGGGAACGCCCCAAAAAATTGGCAGCTGATTGGCTTATGCGATTTGACGTATGAGGGGGGAGACCCCGCGAAGCCACCGAGTTCGTCTAATGCGTTGGCAATGTAAAATGAGTGAAACTTTATCTATTTTTAAATCAAGATTTAACCAGTTCTGACAATCTTTGCGTCCCAAAAGTGATTTGAATATGTTGTTTAGACATTTTAGTAGAGGCCCAGTGACGCCACTGACTTTTTTTTGAACACTTTACCCATGATAATTGCCTTTTTGGATCCGGTTTACGTTTGGAAAAAACTAGATATTTTCTGCGAGAGAAAAAGACAGGTAGACGTACAAACAGCCGCTTTACTGCTGACCGTACATTGTGACTCTGTGTGTGTGCATGGATGATAACAACAAATTTCAACTGGAGACTGGATGGCACTCTAATTTTTACGATAACAGCATACCTTGCTAGCTAGCTCCGCGGAGATAGCGTTGCATTAGCTATATACACGGTAAACAAGCTGGTAGCAGTACGTGGTCAACAAGACAGTGTTCTCAATATGGATTCAGACCTGGATTCGCCTTTCTGGCTGCTACCCCCACCGAGATGATGAAGGCGAAGGTAAAGCAGCCCCTCGTCAGCTCCAGCTCCAGCACCACGCAACCCTAAATCTAATCTGTATTGAGTTTATCCCGCCCGTAGCCGTACCGTTCTGGAGTATATGAACCCGACTCTTCACCTCTCGCCCCCGGGGCAGTGGCCCGTGAGGATGCTGCTCGAGGAACAGGGTGATGGCAACGAGCCCGCGACGAGGTTGGGACTTGGAAGATAATAATTGGTAACTATCATTAGTATCAAGTACGCTGAGAGTCTAGATAGTTCACTCTAACGTTAGGCCTAACGTTAATTTTTACAGAATGCAGGTCGATTGGGGTCGGAAAAATCAAAACAGAATTTTGTTTACAATACAACATTAACGTGAAACTGGAGTGGAAGAGGGACATCGGTAAACGACGGTATGAATTGAAAGGCTATGCACTGAGCTGGCGAGGCAGATGTCATACTTGAGCTCTCATATCTCTCGATCTCATTCATAATGTCACAAGGACAAACTGATTTTTCAGATCCCGATTTTTTTTTTCCGCATTTAACAGTATTTTACTTGAGTCCTGGTATAAACTTTGATGTAATTCATAGTACTGTACCTGTATACGCATGTACCCGGTATATAAGGAGGTCATTTCTCTGGCCCAAAGGACCTTCCTATCATGAGGTAATCGACTGGTAAATTCCAACCAAGTTTGTTTCCACTAGGCCCTCCTACTACAGTTTCACATGTAAATTGCCGAGCACAAGACAAGTTATGAAAGGATAAGTGAAAAACTGCTGTTTGCAATAAGGTACAAGTGTTTGCCGGCCATACCATAACTGCAATTTCAATTACTGTATGTGGCTGGGCTAAGCAGTGGTTTGAAGAGTCTGGTATCAGTGGTAACCTCTCTGGCAGTAGGGGTTCCTACAGGCCTAGTCATGAACGATATTTTGTTCACACTTGCCTAGAACTCAAACAATGATTTCACTAATGACTAATAGGCCTATAGTCTAAACCTCATTGTGTGACAGTGCAGTACATACTTCAAAACACCAACTAATAAACACAAAGAAGGAAATAGGAATGTGTTGTTCGTTATGTTTCTTCTTTTTTTTTCATGTTTTCTTTGTTTTCAGGTGCCTCTGTCGCAGCTGTGTTCCCACATGACCACTGCCAGGGAATCCGTTTGCTGCAAAGAGACAGAGCACATAATGGACAAGATTGAGAATTACGGTACAACGAAAGACATTTCGATGCTCCAATGCGCTGTATTATAGCACATCCAGGTTTCTCAACTGTGGGCCTCGATGAATGGGTGAAAGAAACTGGAAGCTACCAGGACACCCAACAGTAGGCCTATGGAGAAGGTGCTTGAACAAATGCTGCAGATAACAAGTGAGTTTGTTAGGCACATTTAATTCCCTATTTTATTTTCCAAATGTTGCAATAAATATTAGGCTTTTTTCCTATCCCTGATAATTTCCTAATGAATTTTATGGTGTCATTATACGATTCTACGTAATCAGTATTATGAAAGATCCATTCACATTGTGTAATTTTATTCCTGTTCTCACGATTTCTAGAGTAACACTTATGTATGGTAATGTATTATCAAATTTTAGTCCCTTTGCATTCCATTGCATTCCATTTCATTTCATTTTTGTTTCAATTTCAGGCAGTCAATACATGTTTTTATACATGTATTTTATCCTGCCATTATACAGTCGTCCCCAAAATAATGACTACCATACCCCATGGGTCCCATTTACATTGTCTAATTTAAATCCTATTCTCAAGATAAATTCCTAGATGAACACATGATGTCATATAATAGGATTATCAAATTTTACTCCTTTTGCATTCCATTTTGTTTCACTTTTGTTTCAATATCAGGCGATCAAGACATGTTGCATACCGGTAACTGGTGAGATGATGCTGGACATTTCTGGGCCAAAATGTGAGAGTCCTACTGCCATCTTCTGCTGTTAGAAAAATCTGATAAACTCATCCATCAGAAATAGTGACAGGCTTTCATTTTGTACAGGTTGTAATAAGACTGTATATGCAGCACTGATATTGGGTGTAGAATGTGACAACTTGTCACATTGCGATCTGCTTAACGGGAATGTGGTCACAGTGTAGAAATGCATCAGATAAGTTTGTACATTGCAAAATGTCACTTGTATACTTTGTCAGACACCTTGTCCATTACCGGTATGTTGGGTATACTGATGATATGCAGCGTCCAACACCAACTCATCAAGGCACACAGCTGAGAAACATGCTGTTGGACTTCAGCCTCTCTGTACAAATGATCTACAGTACATTGTATTTTATTGTAATTTATTGATGCATGTTCAGTGGAACCTCAATATTATAAGCAGTGATATGACAAACTGTAGTTATAACAAGATCTTGATATACAGGAGTGATATCTCTGGTCCCATAATGTACCTCATTATAACAAGATTCGACTGTATGTCAAATGCACTCTTGTCTCAATTCTTACTCTTACTATGCTCCCCCTCTCTCTTTTGTAATGTAGATCTACTGCATGTTTTAGCAATTGGAAAATGACACTTTCACAACCATACAACTGAAGGTAATTTTGATTGTGTAGAATTGACATGTTGAACAGCTATGTTGTCAATCATGGTCACAAAAAACAAATAACGATCTAATACAATTAAGATGCTGTAGCCTTTCCGGCAATAGCTTCACAGCCTCTATTTAGAGAACAGGACCAAGTCTAGTTACGAACTCATTGAACTGGAATGTAGCTGGCTCATATAGTAGTTTTCTGTCATGAACCAGTATTCATTTGTCAAACATTCCTTCCAGCTGATTACACCAATTATATTTTGTAAGCAAATGAAAAAAAAAGTGTGTTGTGTTTTCTATATGTAGTTGGAGCGGTTGTAGTAATACAGTACATGCAGTATAAATTCATCCTTATTAACAAAAAAAGATTAGCTTCATACAGACACATGAAAATGCACAAACATACACATATACACACACCCTCAGTACACTCATGCATATCAGATACAAACACACACCAACATCAGACACACATAGGATGAATATATCATTGATATATTTGCCCTATGTTTGTCTGATGTTCCCCCTCATGGAATGGATAGAAATATTCCCCTCATAGATATATGTACAGGTAAGATTTGTATGGCATGAATGTATATGTATGTGATTTGCATGTTGGTGGGAGTGTTCAAGTGATGCCTGTTTGAAGGTGTTTGTGGGTATGTGTGTAGTATGGCAAAGGGTGTGTGTGTATGTGTTGATGTGTGTATAGATAGGAGACCAAAGAAAATTAGTAAAAGGGAGTGAGGAAAAGTAGGGGAGGGGTATTGTACTTACAGGAGTGAGATTGTAAAACCCTACCAGTGTGTTATCTCCATATCCTAATGTTGGAACAAAATGGGATTTATTCCACTGGATCAATGGCAGCTGGTCAGTCAAGCACGCATGAGTGACATCCGCATTTGACATCAAATCAGTCCGGAAGAGTTATCTTTTCCACATACATACTGTATATTTCATATCAATATTATGAGACATTCTCATGTAACATTGAATCAAAAGCTTTGTGATTTCTTCTTCACTATACAGAAATCTCTACAGAACTCAAATTTAGGATAGAAATAATATATGTATTGCAAGTGTACATATACAAAACAATACAGGTGAGTGATGTTATTCAATCTTTCACACATTTAAAAATGTGTACAAATGTGTGAATGTATGTGAGCATATGTGCATGTGGGTGTTTGCTTGTGTGCACATTTTCAGAAGTACCTATCTGCATGAATAATTATGAATGTCTGAGTCTGAGTGACCTAGCAATTGTTCTTTCATAAGACCCCTGACACCATATTCATAAGAAAAAACAATGCTTAACTTTTAATGCTTGACTTCAATGATTATGTATGGAGAACTACATGTATAATAGATATCAACAGAATAATTCCCCAACTAGACTTAGCATCGCATTATGAATTCGGATTCTCCCTGTGGATGCATTCCAGGTCTCCGAACTTGAGTAACTGGGCCTAAGTCTGCTTAAACACAGATGAAGATTATGTAAAATGTTAATGCTTAGAACACATCTTGTTCTCCTTTTTCATAAATCTGTGAATCATATACCAAGAGTAAATTATTGCATTTCTTCTCAAAACTACATGTATATACAATTTTTTTTCAATCCCTTTTGAGTGTGTTGTGTTCTATAATGCATGCACATCTGATTCTAAATTATCTTGTCAAAAATATCAATATTTGATCATAAGAGTGATGAGCTCTAATCTATAACAGCAAACATGCTATGATAAAACCATAGTAAGGGACAGCATTCATGTAGAAATCTTCTAAACTTACCATTTTAATACAACACTAAATATCTCTACAGAATAGTGTTAAGAATGCAAGCTCATCTGTCCATAAATATGGTCATTTATGCTTTAAACATCAACAAAAGAATACACAGTTTTCCTTTTGTATCCACATGACTCCTGTATTGCAAATGAATTATGATTTTGCTATTAAAAGGACAATATTCAATTGGCAAAGAAATGGTCTTTGAAACACTATATCAAGTTGGCATCATATTGTTTGTGATGAAATGCTACATACATGTTATACAGACGGGACACAACAGTAACCAAGGTGATCTTATCTTGTCTTTAGATGATCACTCATGAATAGAGCGCATAAGAATGCTGGGTATGCATAACAAAATTTTGAGTGTTTGTATCCAACATCTGACAGAAAAACAGATGAAAAAATCATTCCACAAAAAAATTTGTATCATATTGTACATAATATGAACTTCAATCTCAATTGCAAGGATTCCTGAAACCATCACATCATTTGTCAGGTGCAAATTGTCTCCTGTGATATTCAATAACTTCCTCCCTTGGATGACACACGATGGCACTCACAAGGGGAGGCGCTGAAGGCTGGCAGGATGCGGGAGTTTTGTCATCGTACTCCACAACAGCAGAAAGGACATCATCAACATGTGCTGTAGAAAATTCAACAGAAAGAAACAAAGGGACACACAAAATAGATGGAATTAAGGTGTTTGCATTGGTTATTAGCAACAAAGTCCTTGAGGTGTCATGAACAGAAACCATCATTTTGATAATGACATTAAAAAAATCTTTGCAAATTCATATCAAAATTGGGGTTTGTCCTCCTCAATGCAAAGACTTGATTTGAGAATGCCAAAGTAGAAATTGGTCATGGAATGTGGAGTGTTGGTCTTCGGGAATGGAAAACTGACTGCCTCCCTTCTATGACTTCTGATTAGTGGAACAGGCATAAGACCTGCCCCTCCACCCCCCCCCCCCCTAAAAAAAAGAAGAGAAAATGTATATCTTGACCTTTTAAAATTGATCATTTTATGTGTACTCAGTGGTCAAGAAAGCCATGCTTCTACAAAGACAAACAAATAATAAAATGTGTAGTTGACAAATTGTGCCATTCTAATATTTTTCTCTTCATTGTAATTGGTCTTGTAACGTGAATTCATTTTCTTCCAATATTGCATAAAATATCTACGCCATTCTTTACGAACCTTCACACTAGAAGACCCAGCCTTGTATTTCGGCTTCACAATCTGGTAGAGCAGATCACCTGTTGCACCTCGAGCTTGCCTCCGGTCTGGATTTGTGTTGCACACTGTAATGCAATGCTGCCAGCTGAACCCTGTAATTAGTAATAGCATAGAGAGGATTGAATTAAAAAAAAAAAAAAAGTCTATGTAGGCCTGTAAGAACATGGTTAACTAGATGCATGTAGGAACTCTTGGGAGAAACAAATACTGTTAGTCACAAATAATAACTGCCATTAGTACTTCCCCACATTCAACATTGTAACCAGGGCAAGTGAAATTGTAATGACGACAACTGAAAATAAACTACTGCAGAAAGTTCCTTGTCTGATTGGAAAGTGACTTTTTTTTTGTACATGTAAACTATGAAATCACATTACATTAGTCAACTAATATGGGAAACATTTTGGGACCTTTTAAAATTGATCATTTTATGTGTACTCAGTGGTCAAGAAAGCCATGCTTCTACAAAGACAAACAAATAATAAAATGTGTAGTTGACAAATTGTGCCATTCTAATATTTTTCTCTTCATTGTAATTGGTCTTGTAACGTGAATTCATTTTCTTCCAATATTGCATAAAATATCTACGCCATTCTTTACGAACCTTCACACTAGAAGACCCAGCCTTGTATTTCGGCTTCACAATCTGGTAGAGCAGATCACCTGTTGCACCTCGAGCTTGCCTCCGGTCTGGATTTGTGTCGTACACTGTAATGCAATGCTGCCAGCTGAACCCTGTAATTAGTAATAGCATAGAGAGGATTGAATAAAAAAAAAAATGTCTATGTAGGCCTGTAAGAACATGGTTAACTAGATGCATGTAGGAACTCTTGGGAGAAACAAATACTGTTAATCACAAGTAATAACTGCCATTAGTACTTCCCCACATTCAACATTGTAACAAGGGCAAGTGAAATTGTAATGACGACAACTGAAAATAAACGACTGCAGAAAGTTCCTTGTCTGATTGGAAAGTGACTTTTTTTTTTGTACATGTAAACTATGAAATCACGTTACATTAGCCAACTAATATATGGGAAAAATTTTGGGGCAAGAAAAAAAAAAAGATATTGAAGATTTCACTTGTCTAATGACAAATGGGCAAGTGAAGACAAACAATAATGCCCAGTCCTAGATCAATTCAATCTAATAATTTGTTTTGGAACATACCATCCAACCATTCGGTTACTACGTACAACTCTTAGAGCTTTATTGGGGAAGCAAGGCAGTCCCACTCGAAACGCCAGACAGAGCTTATCAACCTATCTAAACCGTGAAACTGTTAGTAAATAATATGATACTAGTAGAATATTAGCAATAGGCCGAGGCCATAACCAGACGCCGTGCGAACCCCGTCCCGATTTATACAGCAACTGGGCTGTGTATAGATCTAGTTACGATACTCATATGATAGCTAGAGAGTCGTCTATACAGAACATACCCGACTCTATGTCTATACTATAGATCTAGAGATTTAGAGTCTCTGTATACATTGGTCTCGTGTTTCTATCTCGACTCTATAGAGTCGTCTAGACCGTAGACGCTATACAGAACATACCCGCTTTCTCTCCAGCTTCAGAACTGCTGATCCGCTTTGTTTTTCAGCTCTCTGACGATCGATGGGATTGGCTTCCAGTTCCCAGCTTGATGACAGGGATAGCTATGGGCTGTAGGATCCTCTTTTTGGGCACAAATCCTAGCCGAGTATACAGCCCCTCCTCTACTAGTTTACATGTACTTTAACTTGGCTCCACTCCTCCAAGCGATCACTGCATACGAGGCTGTACAACCTGACGACTATAACGTTGAATAGAAGAACCATTCATCGCATGCATCCCACTGGCACTGCACTGCACTGCACTGCTGGGCTCGCTTCAGCAAATGAAATGAGTCTCAAAACCCAATTCTTTCGAATGGCGTCATCTTTAGCCTAGGGAAGTTGTGCAGACTTACACCCATCTTTTGTGTCTTTGCTGCGGTGACGACACACCTCCACGGCATTTTCTTGAAATATTTTCTCTAACTTTCCTACAAATACACAAGACTCACTGCACTGTGAAGTACGGTATACGGCGAGACAGTCGGCACTATGAATACCCCCTCGTACGTCAAAGTGTCACCTGACAAGGCACGTGACCGGTCCTTGCTTTTTCTGGGGGCGTTCCCGACTACCCGAAAAATGAGCGATTTAGGCGATTTCAACTGAGTTTTTTGAAGTTCACAGATCTCGTTGAAGAAAAGCATATATGCGATTTCTAATAGTATTGACACAGTATTTTCATATGATCATGCATTATAAAGTTAAAAGACTGCCCCTTTAAAAGTGCCAACCAGATGACGAGATAAGAAGACGAGTTGACAGGTTAAATACCGAGAAGCCGAGTTATTGCAACTCGGCAAGTCGACTTGCTTGGATCAAGAAGACAAGATGACAAGTTGTTGAAACTCGATAAGTCCACTCGTTTGGGACAAGAAGACATGATAACGAGTTGTTGAAACTCGGAAAGTCGACTTACTTTGGACAAGAAGTCAAGATGACAAGTTGTTGAAACTCGGCAAGTCGACTCGTTTGGGACAAGAAGTCAAGATGACAAGTTGCTGAAACTCGGCAAGTCGACTCGTTTGGGACAAGAAGTCAAGATGACAAGTTGTTGAAACTCGGCAAGTCGACTCGTTTGGGACAAGAAGTCAAGATGACAAGTTGTTGAAACTCGGCAAGTCGACTCGTTTGGGACAAGAAGTCAAGATGACAAGTTGTTGAAACTCGGCAAGTCGACTCGTTTGGGACAAGAAGTCAAGATGACAAGTTGTTGAAACTCGGCAAGTCGACTCGTTTGGGACAAGAAGACATGATAACGAGTTGTTGAAACTCGGAAAGTCGACTTGCTTTGGACAAGAAGTCAAGATGACAAGTTGTTGAAACTCGGCAAGTCGACTCGTTTGGGACAAGAAGTCAAGATGACAAGTTGTTGAAACTCGGCAAGTCGACTCGTTTGGGACAAGAAGTCAAGATGACAAGTTGTTGAAACTCGGCAAGTCGACTCGTTTGGGACAAGAAGTCAAGATGACAAGTTGTTGAAACTCGGCAAGTCGACTCGTTTGGGACAAGAAGTCAAGATGACAAGTTATTGAAACTCGGCAAGTCGACTCGTTTGGGACAAGAAGTCAAGATGACAAGTTGTTGAAACTCGGCAAGTCGACTCGTTTGGGACAAGAAGTCAAGATGACAAGTTGTTGAAACTCGGCAAGTCGACTCGTTTGGGACAAGAAGACATGATAACGAGTTGTTGAAAGTCGGAAAGTCGACTTGCTTTGGACAAGAAGTCAAGATGGCAATTTGTTGAAACTCGGCAAGTCGACTCGTTTGGGACAAGAAGTCAAGATGACAAGTTGTTGAAACTCGGAAAGTCGACTTGCTTTGGACAAGAAGTCAAGATGACAAGTTGTTGAAACTCGGCAAGTCGACTCGTTTGGGACAAGAAGTCAAGATGACAAGTTGTTGAAACTCGGCAAGTCGACTCGTTTGGAACAAGAAGACATGATAACGAGTTGTTGAAACTCGGAAAGTCGACTCGTTAGGGACAAGAAGTCAAGATGACAAGTTGTTGAAAATCGGCAAGTCCACTTGCTTGGGACAAGAAGTCAAGATGACAAGTTATTGAAACTCGGCAAGTCGACTTGCTTTGGACAAGAAGTCAAGATGACAAGTTGTTGAAACTCGGCAAGTCGACTCGTTTGGGACAAGAAGTCAAGATGACAAGTTGTTGAAACTCGGCAAGTCGACTCGTTTGGAACAAGAAGACATGATAACGAGTTGTTGAAACTCGGAAAGTCGACTCGTTAGGGACAAGAAGTCAAGATGACAAGTTGTTGAAAATCGGCAAGTCCACTTGCTTGGGACAAGAAGTCAAGATGACAAGTTATTGAAACTCGGCAAGTCGACTCGTTTGGGACAAGAAGTCAAGATGACAAGTTGTTGAAACTCGGCAAGTCGACTTGTTTGTGCCAAGAAGATATGATAACGAGTTGTTGAAACTCGACAAATCGACTTGCTTGGGACAAGAAGTCAAGATGACAAGTTATTGAAACTCGGCAAGTCGACTTGTTTGGGAAACAAATACATGATAACGAGTTGTTGAAACTCAGCAAGTCGACTCATTTTGGACAAAAAGACATGAAAATGAGTTGTTGAAACTCGGGAAGTCGATTTGTTTGGAAAAAGAAAACATGATAACGAGTTGTTGAAACTCGGAATGTCGACTTGCTTGGGACAAGACGTCAAATGACAAGTTGTTGAAACTCGGCAAGTCGACTTGTTTTGGACAAGAAGACATGAAAACGAGTTGTTGAAACTCGACAAGTCGACTTGTTTTGGACAAGAAGACAAAATGCTGAGTTGTCAAACACGACAAGTCGACTTGTTTTGGAAAAGAAGACAAATTGGTTAGTGGAACAGAAAAGTCGACTTGTTGCGGACAAAAAGACAAGTCAAGTCAACGAGTGGTTGGAATTTGTTTAGGACAAGAAATCAAGGTGACAAGTTGTTTTTCGCATTTGGGGTCTAGGAACACTACCCCCTGGAAAACTAACCTCCGGATAACATGCCACTTGGATAATTATCCCTCAGGACAATTCCCCCCTAGGGCAACTACCTGTCGGACAACTAACCCCATAGGGCAATTACCCTCCAGGGCAATTACCCACTAGGACAACTACCCCCTAGGACAACTACCTCATGGACAACTATCCTCCTAGGGCAATCACCCCTCTGGACGATTCCCCCTTAGGACAACTACCCCATGGATAACCACCCCCAGGATGACTACCCTTGGATAACTTCCCCTTTAGGATAACTACCCCCAGATAACTACCCCCGCAGATATCTACCTCTTGGATAACTACCCCCGGATAACTACCACCAGAGAACTACCCCTGGACAATTCCCCCTGATTACTACCCCTGGATAACTACCCCCCCCCCCCCATAACTACCCATGGATAACTACCCCCGGATAATTACCCCCGGATAACTACCCCCTGGATAACTATACCCCCGGATAACTACCACCCGGAATACCCCACTCCCCCATTACTTGCCCTCCCCCCTCCCCTCAGAAAAAGAAATTCCCTGGATAAGTTTAGGGCCTTTACATCCTGGTTGAATATCTCACTCAACGTGAAAGACGTTAACAGCTGTATCCACGTTCTCCGATATAAGACATTCATGTACTATAGTATATAATTATTATATACATCTTTAACACAATATGGAGCCTTCTTTTATGTGGCCTAAACTGAATGATGATAAATGTTCAGTTATTGGTTTTCAGAATCATATGTTAAGTAAATTCGATCATTAATGATGTTATGTCCATATCGGTCCTGTCTCTAGCACTTGTATACTTCATTAAAAACAGCCCGTAACTTATGTGTGATAGTCGATCACGAAATCTCATATCGAAGTCATATAGCTCAAGTTCAGCGGAATGTTAGATATCAGTTGGGTTATTTAAGTTTCAAATATACGATTCCTCTTTTTTGATGTTGTTGTTGTTGGATCAAAATTTGCAGCTGATATCAACGGCATAAATCCGTACGGGGGGGGGGGGATGATCGGCGATAGTCACCATTACCACGGTTACAAGCCAATAACCTGACCGGCGCACCCTTTTGTTTTTTGTTTTTTTGTTTGTTTGTTTGTTTTTGTTTTTTTTGAGGGGGAGAAGCTTGGTGACCCCCCCGACACACATACACACACACTTAACATGGAGCGAATGTCCCATTCTTTTGCATGAATTATAAAGTGGAAGGGAAGTGGCAGCAAAAAATATGTAGTCTTTTTGTTCTTGTTTTTGTTTGTTTGTTTTTGCTTGTCAATATGAAGAATTTTTTGTTGTTGTTTCTCTTGTCTTTTGATTTCCTTTCTTCTTCATTAAAAGGTAATTTTGACCCCCCCCCCCCCAACCTTTGAAAAATATGGCGCGGCCCTGAATAGTGCCCAATTAAATTCAATAAACTGGTAACATTTCTTTTATGTAATAAAATTATGTACAGACCATTCCCCCCCCCCCCCGCCTCCATTAAAGGGGGAATTTACGCCCATGGCTGTTATGCTTAATCATTCTTTGCCTTCTTCTCGGTTGGGTTTTTCGAATTCGCTATTGTGTAATATTCCAAAAAAGAAACGAAAAGATGTCACAAAAACTTATTACATTGTAGTACATCATTCGGTTCATACCCTTTTCCCCGTATACCTACTCTATTACTGTCATCTATAAAATGTTGAAATCCAAACTTAAAACGTATCTGTTCCCCTCACAATGAGGACCATAACTGCAATATGTAATGTTGGGAACGATTGCAATCTTTATCTGGTATCTGTGGTTGTTTGTTGCTTGTCATTTTCTTCTGTGTTTTCTTGTTTGAACATGTATGATATTTAAATTCATTTTTATTTCTTGAAACGCCATCGAAAAAAGTAGACCTGCGCCCTGTGCAAGTATAGGCACCATTATTAGTATTTATTTATGTATTTATTCATTCATTATTATTATTATCATCATTATCATTATCATTATTAATATCATCATTATTCACATAATCATCATTATCATATGTGAAGCAAGCAAGCTTTTCACGATTACATTCCTGGACAGAATGCAGAAATGGGGATCTCTGAGCGTTAGCCTTGGATGACCAGCACGACCGCAAAGTAAGCAAGCAAACAAGCAAGTAAACAAAGGGACAAGACAAAAAAAAAAAAGATGGTTAATGTATTATCGGCTCTGAGCGGCTCGGGAATACCGAGATCATTACAAAGAAACGAATAATTAATCACTGTGATTTCGAAGACTTCGTTGATACCCGTTATTTTTCGCTGTTCACAGAATATGAGTTTTTTCCGACTGAAATAACAAACGATGTTAGAAAATTTAAATGGGAGTGGTAATTTTCTTGTGTCAAATTAATTGGAGGAGAGGTGATTTTTTGGGGCCTAATTTTAGAAAAGGGCAATTTTAAATGGAAATAATGTTCTGTGTTACCTATAATGTAGTGGTTACTGCAAAATGATGCAGCAGGGCAATACTGAAATGAATGCTAATATATATATATATATATATATATATATATATATATTCTTTGTTGATTATTCATCTTTGGGATCTCTACAATGATATTCAAGTGGGTGTGGAGCTCTCACCATTGGGCAATTTTAACTATTCAAAGTGGCGTCCAAAATGGCCGCCATGAAGCCTATACAAGACATGGGCGTAAATCCCGGGGGGGATGGGGGGGATATATCCCCCCCTGAAATGGAGGAGGGGGGGATGGCCTGTACAATCATCCCCCCCTGAATTTTGAGGGGAAAAAATGGAGGAAGCAGAAATGTGATTGTATCAATTTTGGCATATTGCATGACGTTTCGGTGGGTCAATATTCTGAAAGTGTATATTTTCGTGTCCCTACAGTTCCGTGTAATATAATTCATCAGATATTGAGCATTTCACTTTGAATTTTCTGTATTTATAGTCATGAACATGTATTAAATAAAATTATTTTGTGCAATTGTGAAATTATCTTCTTTTTTTAAAGGAATTTCATTAGTCTTATATCCAGACCCCCCCAAAACCCCATGTCCCGATGCAAAAAATTAAAATACATGACAGCATTTCTAATTTATGCTGGAAAGAATTTTTCATTCTTTTAATGCGTGAATGATGTAAATTGTATAATCTCATGAAACTAATACCTTCGAACTCGAATGCAGGGTGAAAATTGACATTTTTAATATGGTTCTTTCCTGTCCCGATGTTTGGCATCAGCTCCGTCACGTTATGTTATTGCGCCATCTGCGATTATCAATAATCGAGTTATTCGAGTAAAACTATCGTGGCGGGTCCGCGCAGTCCTCGCGGAGCGGAGTTTTCTTCAAGGTTCCTGTAATATTTACAGGTAGGTGTGAAAAATACCAAATTCCTTTCAAAAGTCTGTGGGTACCTTTATTGAGCGTCATCTCCGAACATGTATTTTGACATATTAAATTATGCTTATTGTATTTAACTTTGATTTATTCCGAAACCGATCAATTCCCACTACAACCACACACAGCCGCTTCGCAGCTGCTATACGCTAACCCGTGCTTTTCTCCCCGCGAGTCGCTCGGGCATCAGCTCCGTAACGGTCAGCTCCGTCACACTCCACAATCTCCGTCGTGTGACGGAGATGACGATTGTGTGACGGAGATGACGATTGTGTGACGGAGCTGATGAGATATATTTGTTAAATTTCATAGATTGTTAATTGTTATTCTGTAGGTATGACTTATGAATAAAAGTTTGACTAGAAAAAAAGAAGAAGACATACCTTGAGGTGAACTGAATTATTTTTTGGTGGTTGTCAGTTTGTCTATGTAAATTCTAATGCCTCTTCTCACCCAGCTGTGCCAGCCCAAATGCAGAGCGTTCGGGCAGTGTAAAATCACTAATCTCATAAGTCAGAATGAGGTTCCCCTCAATCGAAGAACATATCTTTTAAGGCAGCGTAAATTCATACAACCGCATGTGCGTCTTTATCTAGCTCTAGCCTCTAGGTCTAGACTTTGGTCTACAGTAGAGCTACAATGGTAACGTTAGAGTAAGGCGCCCTGAATTACACACAAATACATATACATACAAAAAAAAAACATGAAAAATACACAAATACTAATTCCACTGAAGAAAAATACAGATCTATAGAGAGTCTTTAAAGGGTAAAGTATTCTGAACTATAACTTTTTCATCGATGTACATGTATATCTTGGCTCCGAGTTAACCAAACAAGTTCATATTTGGTATAGGTATCCTTGAGGACCTTCCTGATATCAAGCTCATTTTTGTTTTGAGGTAGACCCTCTGTCTGTCTGTCAACAATTTTGTATCCACTTTTTGGTATCCACTTTTTCATCATTTGGTATCCACTTTTTCATCGATCTATATCTTGGCTCCGAGTTATCCAAAGAAGTTCATATATGGTATAGGTATCCTTGGGGACTTTCCTGATATCAAGCTCATTTTTGTTTTGAGGTTGAGCTGAAAGGTAAAGGTCAAAGGTCATTCAAGGTCACATGGGTCATGAAAATGGCTCTTTCTTGCAAAATCTCAAGAACAGTTTGGGCAAACAACTTCAAACTTGGAATATGTATACCTATGGAGGTGACAATGATCTATGACCTCAACCTTTGACCTTGACCTTTGACCTTAATTTAACATGAAAATAGCTCTTTCTCATAATAGCTCAAGAATGGTTTGGGCCAGGGCAAGCAACTTCAAACTTGGTACATGTGTACCTATGGAAGTGACAATGATCTGTACATTTATAAACATTTTGCAACATTTGAAACATTTTTGGGGGGCTTTCTAAATTGCACTGAGATCAAGGGTATGCCATAATACAATACTGTAGTCCCAACTATAGAATTTTCTGAGTTAATGTGTATAGATGAGATGTCATTTCTGATTATTCCAATGCTGAAGCATCGGCCGATTATGGCTGGCCTGAAAATTCCTGAAAATTAAGAATATGGTTGTTTTCTTTATTCATTTCGTATACAGGTTCTGTTCACTGATGACCCAGAAACCGTGAAACGACGTGACCTGACCTGCTTTTGTTCCGACACCTGCGAATGCTACAACACTAAAGAAGCCAGACTGAAGAGAAAATCGAAAAAAACGGACCAAAAGCAAGATGGGAACGTCCCAAAAAGAAATTGACTTACCCATAGCTGTTGAGGGTTCAATTCCTAAGCCACTCAATTACAGTAATGCAAAGGTCAATGACTTTTGTGTTGTGAGATATGATGGAAAGCCTTATCCAGGGAGGATAAGAGATGTGAACGAAGAGGAAGCTGAAGTAATTTCCATGGCAAGAATAGGGAGAAACCGTTTCTTTTTGGCCTCGGTACGAAGATTGCATATATGGTACTCATATTATGACGACATTTTGACATGGATACCAGAACCCCAAAAAGTGACGAATAGGCACCAAGAAGTGGACCCTGTAATTTGGGCAGCTATTGATGAGGTAATGGGTGTGGAATTATAGGTTACCTGAAGTCAGGTGAACCATTGACAGCCTTTTGCCAGATTCATTATATTTGTAGGTTGTGTGTTTTCTGTAATAAGTGGAACCTTATTATAAAGATGTTGGATGTTTATAACAAAACCCTCTTCTAACAAGCTATGTATACCCCATTTTTTTTTACCCTGATATAGAAAAGAAACAATCAGTGATTGTTCTTGATTGAAGGGGATATTTTGATTGATTTTCAAGTTCTTGTTGGCACAAGAACTCAAAATTGAGAAATTGTTATGACTACTATACACAGTAGATCCTCGTTATTAACAAGAACCTTGGGACTTTGGAAGTTCCTTCCATCTGGGTAAAAAAAAAAAAATATATAGAGAGTTGGGAGTAGCAAAATGGACTTTATATGAGGGTTTTGTTATATCTGACCACTTCAAAATAAGGTTACATTGTATACAACTGCTTAAAATACACACACACACATGCACGCACACACACACAGAGACACAGATTTACACTAAAACATGCACACACACAGACACAAACACACACATACACAGACAGACACAAACACACACACATACACACCACACACATGCTCTTTCACCTATACTTACAACTAACACTAATATCTGACATACTTATACATTGTACAATGTATATGTCTCTTGGACTCAATCTAAGACATGCAGATGTATGTACCTTGACGATGTATGTTACCCAAGATTATTTTGTGTATGCATGTATAATATTCAATTATTCATAGATAAATTCAACATGCATACACTTTTATAATTGATAATGAAATTATGTGATAAATGTATATTGAATTTGATTATGAAGACTGGTACCCTAAACACAATGCTAATTATGCAATCAAAATCTTTATGCATCAGCAATGATCAAATAATAAAGTGTTCAAAAGAAGTACAGATTTCATCTCAATCGAAAACACAAAATATTATGTATTATTGAACAGTTAGTTCTTTATTATAAATCACCTTCCAGTTTTTAAGATTCACAGTTTACCTATACTATATGGCTTTAGGAGACCACTTTCATTTGTCATCTTATGTAATCACAAAAGTGAGTTGCATAACCACTGTCCTCAACTCTGCTGCCATGTAAGTGTTTATGGAACTCACTTTTATGAGCATAAAGATTTAAGACAATATTTAGCTTTATTTGAAGAGTATGGTTCCATTATAAACTTACTGAACAACATGCATGAAACTCTTAAATAAAACATGGATCAAATATATCTCATAGGTACATATTGCATGTACCAAAGTATTTTTTTTTTTTTTTTTGGTCTCAATCCTCAAAAATTTGTATTCTATTTTTGGGCCATTTCTGATATAAGAACAGTTCGATATAACATAGTAAATATAAACATGTGTAAATATGTTTGACCATTAAAACACATGAAATAAGGTACTGTTTGAAATGTTATAAATAAAGTGAGACCTTAGTCATGTTTCTGTTGGGTTTTAAGGTTAGAAACTTTAGAAGAGGAGTTGTGTTCTGTTGCACAGTGGATTCAGTCTTATAATTAGCTGTATTTTGAAAATATGTCTTTGTATTGTATGTTCCTGTCCGAATTGAATACCAAAAAAAAAAAAAAAAATTTTACAAGTTCCTGTTTAATGTTGAGAACAATTCTTAAGCAGATGACATGGGTATTCATTGAGTAAATACTATTCATTGAGTGAATACATGTACCACAAAGTCATAACAATATGTGGATATGTTTGACCATCAGTACACACACAATAGGGTGCTGCTTGCTCCTGTTGTGAAATATCTGAAATACTGTAAGCCGAGACCTTAGCCATGTTTTGCTGGTTATTAATGTTCCAATCTTAAGAATATTTTATTGTACAGTCAGTTGGTTCAGTCTTATCATGAGCTTTGACTGTATTTTGAAAAAAATATATATATTTATATATTTGTATTGTATGTTCCTGTCAGGATTGAAGACAAATAAATAACAAGTTTTGAGGTTCCTGTTAACTGTTGGAAACATTTTATTCACAATACAGTTCTTGAGCAGTAATCGTAAGAACGTGTAGATATGTTTGGCCATCAGTACACTCACAAGAAGGTGCTGCTTGCTCCTGTTGTGAAATATCTAGAATACTGTAAACCGAGACCTTAGCCATGTTTTTGCTGGTTATTAATGTTTCAAACTTGAGAAGATTTGATGAGGAGTTGAGTTCTCTGTTGCACAGTGGTTTCAGCCTTATAATGTACTTGGACTACCTTTTGATGTTCATGTTTTGATTGAAGACATAAAAAAGATGATTTTGAAAATACTAAGTATTTGTATTGTATGTCCTTGTTTGGATTGAATAAAAAAAGATTTTTCAGATTCCTATGCAACGTTTAGAAAACAAAATTTTAAATGATATGAACTGCTGTTCATGCTGCCAATTTGTTGAGGCACTTGGGTACATGTATTACCTTTTCGAAGAGTGGCAAATTTATTAATGGACAGGTTTGGGTAATCAAATTTCTTAAATGTATTGATTATAATTAATAGCATAATTTAAAGCCTATTCCACATGAGCTTTGAATTGGTATCAGAAGAAAGAGTAAAAAATTTGATGAAAATGTTAATGTTTGAAAATAGGGGAGTTAATGTAACTCCGAATGCGATTAGCACAGTGTCAAAGGGCAAGCAACCACAAACTTGGGGCCAAATATGTCATGGGCCAATTGCACAGTCCCATACGTGCAAAATCATGGGGCATTTGTTGTCAGTTACATGTATTCATTTTCCAAGATAAGAAACTTGGTTGCAATGGAATTGTAAAAGTTACATTGTTCATGTACAGATTTGCAGAATTTTGAATAAATTTGATTTATCATGAAGTGAAAAGTACTCTATTTATTTATTCATCTAAGCAAAGAGAAAGTAATTACAAAATGAAACTATAAAATTCTTAGAGTAATTCATGATTGCATAAATTCACACGAAGCAATGATCATAAATGTACATGATTGCATAATTGCATAAAGTCACACGAAGCAATGATCATACGTGGACAGATGCTACAAAAGCCAAACGCCAAAAGAGAGATCAAAAATTATTTAAAAGAGAAGGGAGTAAGTGTAAGTTAGAATAGATATTCTCATTGAGTCTTCAATGGAAAATTAAGTCCTGTTGCATGACCTGCCAACTTCGTCATCTCCGTCACACTGATCTGCAATCCCCCATCATCTCCGTCACGCTGTGTCAGCTCCGTCACGGTGGTATCTAATCTTGAAAAATGTGGTAAAGACTTAAAAGACTGACAAGATTTCAATTCACAAATTGAGATTAAAATACCACCCTTTGATTAATTTATCAAACTTTTTTCAATCTCAATGGCATGTGCTCATGAAAGTGAATGGAAAGACGTTTTTTTCGTAAAATTCGCAATTTAGTGCTGTGGCATGGTTTTATATCTACGTAAAAGATTAACAAACAGAAACTATCGACCGTGATTTGATTACGTCTTTATAGAAGTACATTACTTTCTGTACATGGAATGTAAGGACTGTGATGTATAAACTGAATTATAAAAACAAATAAAAAAAATTGTGCAGACCTTTCGTGACGGAGCTGACTCAAATTCAGACAGTGTTGTGAAAAGAGCAGAAATATAGTAGCTTAGTCCCCAGAGATAGCGTGCCAAACTATATTTTCCATTTTCAGGGATAGGTATCAATATAAAAACACTAATAGAAATCATGGGTGAGTCGTTTGGATTTCCCTTGGTACCTATCTCTGAAAATATACACTTTCTGACTATTCACCCTTGTACGCCGGCCTTCAGACAGGTAACAGAGCTGAACAGTATTCTATCTTATAGGAAAATGTATAATTTTCTCAAGCGCTCGCTCGCTTCGCTCGCTCGCGAAGAAAGTAACATCGACATACACTGTAAGGTATGACTCAGGCGTTGACAACGTCAAATAGTATAGGTCTACATGTAAACATGCTATGACGCGAGTAACTGGGGACCATCTGCAAAATATGTACGAAAACATACAAACAAACAATAACAACAACTTTATCACCATAATTATTGAATCCCCTCCATTTCCCGAATCATTCCTGAGAAACGACAGTGACTGATGACTCAGTCAGGATACATCTATGGGCATACCAAGGGAAGATCAGGGACGTTGAATCTATGGGGGGCAAAGGGGCATTTGCCCCGCCCCAAAGGAAGTGTTTAGACAGACAAATCATTTATCCCCCAAGCAATTCCCGAGATGAGGACAAATCTCGAACTTTCTTAATGGAAAATTGTCCAAATATCGCCAGAACTATGCACCAGATCGTTGTATTGCAATCATGAACATGCAAAAGGTCCGCTATACAGGATAAGGGATAAACTTTGTACACTTTTGACATAGACGTATATTCCCTAATTTATCAAAGAGTGTGCAGCAGATCTTTCACTTAACAAAAGCAACCTAATATGTATAGAGGCGTCGATGGGGGGGGGGGGGTGGTTCTCAAATAAAAGTGGGACAAACAAAAGCGAAAAATATAGCTACAAAACGGCAGTTTTTGGAGTGTAAAATGTTAAAATTTTAAAGCTCGCTCGCTCCGCTTGCTCGCATTTAACCTCTATGCCATTCTCCTGATGTTGCTGCCAGTGATTGACAGCAGGTACACCCGGTGCGCCCCCCTTAATATCCCAAGCGAAAATATAGCTACAAACGACAGTCTTTAGGACTGGAAAATGTCAAAATTTCCAAGCTCACTCGCTTCGCTCGATAGCATTTAATCAGTATGCCATTCTCCTGATGTTGCTGCCAGTAATTGCCGGCAGTTGCGCCCGGTGTGCCCCCTTAATTTCCAAAGCGAAAAAATACAGCCACAAACGGCAGTCTTTAATGGACTGTAAAATGTCAAAATTTTCAAGCTCGCTCCGCTCGCTCGCATTTAACCGCTATGCCATTCTCCTGATGTTGCTGCCAGTAATTGCCGGCAGTTGCACTCGGTGTGCCCCCTAAATTTCCAAAGCGAAAAAGTATAGCTACAAACGGCAGTTTTTAGACTGTAAAATGTCAAAATTTTCAAGCTCGCTCGCATTTAATCGCTATGCCATTCTCCTGATGTTGCTGCCAGTGATTGTGAGCAGGTGCGCCCCCTTAATTTCCAAAGCGAAAAATATAGCTACAAAAGGCAGTTTGGGGACTGTAAAATGTCAAATTTTTGAAGCTCGCTCGCTTCGCTCGCTCGCATTTAATTATTATTTCATTCTCCTGATGTTGCTGCCAGTAACTGCCAGCAGTTTTCGCCCGGTGCGCCCCCTTAATTTCCAAAGCGAAAAATATAGCTACAAACGGCAGTTTTTGGACTGTCAAATGTCAAAATTTTGAAGCTCGCTCGCTTCGCTCGCTCGCATTTAATCATTATGCCATTCTCCTGATGTTGCTGCCAGTAATTGCCAACAGTTTTTGCGCGGTGCGCCCCCTTAATTTCCAAAGCGAAAAAATACAGCCACAAACGACAGTTTTTGGGACCGGAAAATGTCAAAATTTTCAAGCTCACTCGCTTCGTTCGCTAGCATTTAATCATTATGCCATTCTCCTGATGTTGCTGCCAGTAATTGCCAGCAGTTTTCGCCCGGTGCGCCCCCTTAATTTCCAAAGGGAAAAAATACTAGTACAGCCACAAAGGACATGTGGGACAGTAAAATATCAAAATTTTCAAGCTCACTTGCTTCGCTCGCTCGCATTTAATCGTTATGCCATTCTGATGTTGCTGCCCGATTGCCGGCAGTTGCGCCCGGTGTGCCCCATAATTTCCAAAGCGAAAAAATACAGCCACAAACGGCAGTCTTTGGACTGTAAAGTGTCAAAATTTTCAAGCTCGCTCGCCCCGCTCGCTCGCATTTAACTGCTATGCCATTCTCCTGATAGTTGCTGCCAGTAATTGCCAGCAGTTGCGCCTGATGCGGCCCCCCTTAATTTCCAAAGCGAAAAAGTATAGCTACAAACGGCAGTTTTTAGACTGTAAAATGTTAAAATTTTCATGCTCGCTCGCTCGCATTTAATCGCTATGCCATTCTCCTGATGTTGCTGCCAGTGATTGACAGCAGTTGCGCCTGGTGTGCCCCCCTTAATTTCCAAAGCGAAGAATATAGCTACAAACGGCAGTTTTTGACTGAAAAATGTCAAAATTTTCAACGCAAAGAGATTTCACCCTAGGAGGGGGAAACCCCCCTACCATGGATACCCTCCCCCCTCGCTTGATTCGTTCCCTCACATAACCGCTCCTCCTAAGATCAAATCCTGTCTACGGCGATGATAGGCCCCATTATTTAGTAGGCCTTCACAGTGATGTCGCACAGCAAGAGCTGAAATACCACGATTTTGTCATTCAATAATATACTGTGAATATTTCATTTTCTTATTGTTTTTTTAAAGAAAAGAAAAGAAAATTTTCACCACAAGTGGGCACCAGATCGCTGAATTTCAGGTCTGAAAATGCAAAATCTTCCTCGTGTGGGAGAGGGATACCCCCCCCCCCCCATACACACCCTTCCCCCGTTCGGTCGTTCCGCTCCCTCTCACAGATATTTCAAAAAAAAAAATGTTTTCATACTTTTAAGGTCTGATTTTCCGCCGAAAGTCGTCTGACAAGCAAAAAAAAAAAGCAACAAGAACAAAAAGTCTTTATGTTGTTGCTGCCACTTTTCTCCCACTTTATATTTCATGCAAAAGAGTGGGGCATCCGATCCCTGTAAAGTGTGTGTGGGGGGGGGGGGGGAGGAGGGGGGCACAAAGCTTCTCCCCCCCCCCCCCCCCACCCCCCACCCAAAAAAAAAGGCTGCGCCGGTCCGGTTATGGGCTTGTAATCGTGGTGATGGTGACCATCCCCCCCACTCCTCAGTATGGATTTACGCCGTTGCATGCGTCCATGCGTCCATGCGTCCAGCGTTGACCTCGGGAAAACGTGCACTACACTAATAGTCTTGTGTATTTTACTGTGCATTACAGTGCATGCATGCACGATGATGCAGAGCTTGCTAGCTATTACACACACCACATTTATAGCATGGAGCTCTGGATGGAGGCGAAGGCGTGTCAAGCATTGATACACCCGTCCGACGTTTCCATGCAATCGCAACATTCGCGATCGATCGATGAAAATATCCACCAAAGATATTTCCCCTTTTTGTCACAAGAGGGCGTATGTAATCATACGGCAAAGGGTGGATTGCCTTTCTTTCTTTCTTTCTTTTCTTTTTTCTTCTTTCTTTCTTTCTTTCTTTCTTTCTTTCTTTCTTTCTTTCTTTCTTTCTTTCTCTCTTTCTTTCTCTGAGAGACTTTGACAAGACTTACTACGTAACCCAGAACTGCAGGACTGGACACTCAGGACTGTGGATGAGTCCTGGGCAGGCCCTCATTATTTTATTGCGCGTTCCTATTTTTTTTTTTTTTTTCTTCTGGAAAAGGGGCTCAATTCAGGGAGAAAATCAAGAAAATGGTTAAAATTAGGGGATCTTTTAATATTTTCCCCAGAAATGATGTTCGATGAATTGCGGGTAAAATAGTTTTCAAACCTTTTCCGAACAATAACGTTATCCTGAAATGGGTTCCCGAAAAGAGTTAGTTTCAAAACCCCCGAAAAGTTCCTAAATATTGTTACAGAAGTTGAAGTTTATTATTCGTATTCACTACGTTTACATGGCATATTATCCAGCATGAATACAGGATAAACGGTGCCAGAAAATATCATGAATACTAATGAAGTCTGATACCAGTCCTGTCTAGTAATACAAAGTTTCTAAAGAGGTAGTAAAATAATACAATATAGATAGCTCTAGTTTGAAAATATATGTAACATGTCACCAGGCCAATAATTATTGATATCTATAATATTTTGAATAATATTGTATTCTTTATCTGGTATGTGGTTGTTTGTTGTTTGCCATTTTCTTCTCTGTTGTCATGTTTAAAATGTACCGTGTAGGCCTATTATTACTGCTATCTTTTCATTTTTGAAGCGCCATGAGCACCGTAAAGGTGGACCAGTCCTGCGCGCTAAACAAGTAGCCACTATTATTATTTTTATAATTATCATAATCATTATTATTATTATTATCATTATTTTCATTATAATTATTATTAGTATTATTATCATTATTATTAGTAGCATTATCATCATTATCATTATTACTATTATTATCATTGTTATTACATCATAACACACTGAGTCCAAAGCTTGACATGGTAATACATGTGCTAGTATAATGTAAATAAACATGAGGATCTAAAATAATGTAGTACATATAACAATAAGCAAGGAATTATATTTCAGCCATGAATTGGCGATAACTCACAGCCAACAAAATGACGTGATTTTAGAGATCTGCGCCGACAAATTGACGAAATGAGAATGTTGAGCTGCCCTCCCATGGGTAACGGCACATCATTCCATAAAGATGACAAAGAAAACTGTTCGTAATCAGTAGATTATGTTCATTACTAAAAAGAAAACAGAAATCTATAATTGCTATTTTTCCCCTAGATACAGGGATGCATGAATTCCAATAAAACACTGTAACTTTGGAAGCCTTTTTGTCATTAACCAATGGAATGATTATCTTAAAGATCAAAAATTATTCTTAAACTATCGCTACTTACACAGATCTAGCCTGCCTTACTTTTTTTTTCTTATTATTCTCTCAATGATTATACAAAAATAGTATTATTACAAGCCAGAGTTTGTTTGCAAAAACCGATAAGTCCATATTTGCCAAATTGAGATATTTGCGATTAAAGGTCAAGAAAAATAAAGAGAATAATAAGAAATTTTTTGCTTCTTTTGACCACAACTTCAAAAATGTACCTTTATAATAGTGACCAATATATCATTTAAAAGGTATTATTTTGTACTTTATGACAGAGACCTTACTTCAAAATCTTCAAAAATGGACTTATTGGTTTTTGCGAACAAACTCTTTGAGTCATAATTCTAAGAAGGACGGACTGATTTTGCTACAACATGATTGTATTTCCCATAGACAAGCGCCCCCATTTTACAGGTTAAACACATCAAAGCTGTGTTCCGAGGAAGAAGAAGAAAAAGAAGAAGGAAGAGAAAGAAGAAGAAGAAGAAGAAGAAAAAGAAGTAGTACTAGTAGAAGAAGAACAAAAAGAAGAAGAATTTGTATTGGGATAATCATTATCATGTTATCGCTAAAAAATCAGGCCGTCTGATCATACATTTAACACGGTTACAATATTTAACTGTACAAGTTACAAACCCAAGATGGCGCTACATAAAACCACGCAGAGCCAACTGTGTTTGTGGAGTCAGCTGCCCCCTCGCAAGAATGACGTGGGAGGAAAGTTTCACTGACGCCGGACCTGGGACCCCAGGCCTCATGAAAAGTAACAACAACGAAGGCCAGAAAGATACAGAAACCCGCACGTGACTGATGCCGTCAATATTCGGCACACGAATTGTACGCCACAAAACTTATAACAACAACAACAACAACAACAACAATAACCTACGCCCCTCTCGCATTTTTGGATAAGCGGACTTTGTGACGACTTGGGTCCAGGTAACAACTTTATGACAGAGACCGTACTTCAAAATCTTCAAAAATGGACTTATCGGTTTTTGCGAACAAACTCTTTGAGTCATCATTCTAAGAAGGACGGGTGTTTTTATTTTTCGTGAGTTTTTTTTTTTTATTTTTTTTTTATTTATAAGTCGACTGATAATAAAAAGTAACAACTATTACAACAAATAAACAAAACTCAACTAAACAAAGCAAAACAAAAAGACACAATTAACAGCAAAAGCAGCATTTCCAGGTAGATAAGTTTGCAGCGGCTGTAACTATTGTTCGTCTGAAATAATAAATACCCTTCTGTCAGAAAAGGAGTATGTGGTTCACTACTCATTTCTTATCATTCCGCTACTGTGGTTGATCAATGCGAATCACAAAATTTCAGTCACGTGCATTAACCTTTATTTTTATTACACGTTAAACATACCGCAATTGTATCTTATTAAACATATGGCGAATACAATATGCCGAGCCCCATTACTTTCCCTTAGAATCAGCCTATTGAGGAAAATGTTGAAGCGACATGTTACCAGCTCTATAGAAATAGATAAATGAAGAAATAAACAAACGAATGGAAAAAAAAACCCCAAATAAATAAATGAGTTAATAAAAAAATAAATAAATAAGTTCGTACATACGTAAATAAATGAAAAAATAAATAAATAAATAGAAATTAAAAGAAACTGATAAAATTAACTCTATAGTGTTAATTGTGGTTGGCAAGAAGTATTCCTTTGCAAAGGTAAAGCTGTCATTTAATATTAGTAATCAAGTTCGCTTTAGCAACGTTTCCTCCTTTTTTTAGGTGAAATCAAGAAGAATGATCAACGTTTCACCGGACATAGAAAGGATTCAATCGTAAGATCATGCATTGTTTTCACAATTCAGTGCAGTCATTCCGAAAACACGCGTTCGAATAAATTTGGCGGATATCATGACATCACATGAAAAGCGTCCCAGCGAAATGATCACTAGATCTTCACTATCTATATCTAAGGTGAATTCAGTGTGGAAATTTCGCTCACAATTAAATTTAGATACCGTACAATAATCCTACTACAGATAATCTGGCACACAAATGATACATAGGAACTAACATTATTAGCCCCCTCAAAAAAAGAAACAAACAAAAAAAGAAACCCCTCAAACAGGCATGATGCTTTTTCTTTAAAAAAGAACAACAACAACAAGCCATGCTGGAAGAAAGATGATGCACGGCCGCTAAAATCATTGAAAAAAGAAACAGACACAGTATACACACCCACACCCACAAATAACCACTGGAATATTCTAACAATGTCGTCGTTGTATATCTTCGAATGTGTTCGTGTTCTTTAATGTGACCGATATTTTTGTTTTAATTTTTCTCTAATTTCGAACAGATGACTCAATAAACAGGAAATGTGACTACTAACAACAGAAAGATAGAAAAGAACAACTGTAGGGTCACCTGGATAGGTGCTATGCCAGAAAAGATAGATATCTAAAGTTCACAGTACTTTCTCGGAGCTGAACAGATGACTATTGTCTTTATGACATTCCCATTTTTTTGTCAATACTCTAATGAGTGTTTTGCACAGCATGCAATATGCAATGATTTCATTCTGTGATTACATAATGCTTGATACATTAGTGCTTTATGTTTACTACGTGTCATGTGTGTGTGTGTGTATAGTAGTAGTAGTAGTAGTAGTAGTAGTAGTAGTAGTAGTAGTAGAAGTAGTATAGTAGTACGTATAGTACCACAGACAGGGTATAGGTCTGGGCCTCGAGTACCAACATAATACTATATCATGGTATGTATTGCAGCAGGTCGCTGTCCCCGTTGGTCTACATGACTTTTCTGTATAGTAAGTTGTTGTGTCGAGATGCCATGTCATTTCTGTCTTGCAAGTCTTGTATCTGTAGTTGTCTTTCGGACCTATTTTTGTACTCTTCAAAAAAAGAAAAAGAAAAAAGAAGCCCTTTACATGAAATGAAATGAAATGAAATGAAATGAAATGATATTTATTTACCAACAAACAACCAAACAACGTCAACAAAGTCACAACAGTAAATGAAGGGTTTGTTTGCAAAAACCGATAAGTCCATTTTTGAAGATTTTGAAGTACGATCTCTGTCATAAAGTACAAAATAATACCTTTTAAATGATATATTGGTCCCTACATAATATAAAGGTATATTGTTGAAGTTATGGTCAAAAGAAGCAAACATTTTCTTATTATTCTCTTTATTTTTCTTGACCTTTAATCGCAAATATCTCCATTTGGCAAATAAGGACTTATCGGTTTTTGCAAACAAACTCTTAAAATAGTTAAGATATAGTTTGGCAAAAAAGAACTGGCAATAGCGTGCAGGCTAGTCGAGGCCAGTCCTTTCAATGATATAGATTATAATATAACGTATTTACAATGTTTACAGAAGAATTGTTATATGTACATAATTATTTACATGTTTTCATTGGGGATCATTATTATATTGATAACAGATACTTTCGCAATGATATCCGAAAAGCATTACGGGTGTTTATCTTTTTGACATAATGAGGAAATCCTCTCCAAATTATACTGCCTGCATATGACAAGGCGTGTTTACCTGTTTCAGATCTGATTCTTATTGATTTATAATTCATATCATTTTTAAACCGTGTATCATGATTATGGTCAATTTCAAGACAATAATCAGACATATCGTGCGGTAAAGTATGATGGATTAGGTCAAACATTACAGTTCCAATTACAAATTGGTATAGTCTGTAAACATCTAGCATTTGTAAACGATGAAATAAAGGGCCAGTATGCTCCCTAGGTCCTTTGAAACAGATTACACGCACTAACTTCATTTGCAACAAAAATATAGATTTAAAATATGAGTGGTATGTACATCCCCAAACTTCTAGTCCATAAGACATACGCGGAAGGATAAGGGTGTTATGTAATAATTGTAAGATTTGTCTAGGCACAAGTTGTCTAATTCTAAATATGATTCCAATTGTTTTCCTCATTAAGGAAGAGACACATTCAATATGTTTTCGCCATGATAAGTTTTCGTCCATATTAACTCCTAGAAACAAAGTCGAATGTACCTGCTCTACATATAATGACTGTGCGCACCATAATATTTCCATATATCTCCACATGTCTACGTTTACTTTTAAAAAACTATATACTTTGTTTTGGACGTGTTGATTGTTAATTTGTTAGCATTACACAATTTCATAACTTCTAAGAAATTATGTTCAACTTCCTTTAAGTCAATATTCTTAGTTCCAGATGGAAAAGAATGAAATAAACTCGAATCATCCGCAAATAATCGAAAATTGAAATAATCTGTGGATTGTGGCAAATCGTTGATATAGATCAAGAACAGAGTGGGTCCCAATACAGATCCTTGTGGTACACCACATGTAATCGGTAGTTGTGCAGACTTTTCATTTCCATAACATACAAACTGAAATCGATTTGATAAATAGCTGCGCATCCACTCTAACGGTAACCCACGTATACCATAGTGTTGTAATTTGTATAGCAAAATGTCATGATTTATCGTATCGAAAGCTTTTGCAAAGTATAGAAATAATCCAACAGTAACCTTGCATGCCCTCGTCCATTTGTTTAGTTAATTCATCACTTAGATTAATCAGCGATAGTTTTGTACTGTGCCCTTGTCTGAAACCATACTGATGTTTGTATGATATTTTATTTTCCTCAAAAAATTTCATCAGACGACTGTTTACCAGTTTTTCGATTATCTTACCGGAAGGACCAAGATAGGCCGATAGTTCGAAGGCGCATCTTTAGCTCCCTTTTTATAAACAGGTAGTACCTTAGCAATCTTAAGCGCATCAGGAAATACGCCAGATGATATTGATAAATTAATGATATTTTATTATGCTAAAGGATGAGCTATGTACCGAGCAGCATCAAGTATAAATCTTACTGCAGGGATGTCATCATATCCACATCATTTATTTGCGTTCAAAGAGAGAATAATACGATTTACTTCAATCATCGTCACAGGTAACATGAAAAATGATTTATCAACTTCTCCTTTCATGAAAGTGTAAGCATCGTTTTCACTAATTTCTATTTTCTTAGCTAAATTTTCCCCGATTTCAGCAAAAAAAAAAAAAAAATGATTGAACCCTTCACTTATTTCTCGAGGTGTTTTGCATTCCTTTCTAACACCATTGTCAGAAGCCTGAAGTTTCTCTACAATCAATAATTCTGTTTTATCTTTCTTTTTGTTTATTATTTCATTAATGTGGTTCCACGTTTTCCGTATATCCTTCTTATCTCTATCAAAAAGTTCATAATGCATCGACTTTGCTTTCCGTAAAACCTTTGTTAAGGTATTTCTATAGCGTTTGTATTTCACGATTAAATCAATATCGTGTTTAGACGCAAGTACCTGTTTATACAATTCATACTTTTTTGAAATTGATTTTGCTATTGCAGGTGTAATCCATGGCTTCTTCACACGATGTTTTCTTATTTTTGGTGTTTTAAAGGGAATATGTTTGTCACAAAGACTCGATAAGATCAAAAGAAATGAATCGTACGCATCATTTACATCGGTACAGTCATAAACATTTTCCCACGAAATACAATCTAAGTCATTCCCTAATGCTACTGGAGAATAGGTTGCATAGTTGCGGAACCTTTTTTCGGAGGCATGAGGTTTCAATCTTGTTTTTTGGAAATAACACTCAAACAAAGCAAAAACAGGTAAGTGATCTGACACTGATATCAGCTAATATGGTTCCAGCTGAAATTTGACACGAACTGATATTTGAATATATATGGTCAATCAAAGAGCTACTATGTCTAGCTATTCGTGTAGGTGTTTTAACAAGTTGCTGTATACCATAGCATTCCATCATTGATATATACTCACTAGTTTTGTCATCTTCCGAGTTCCGAAAGTAAATTGATGTTGAAATCACCAAGAATAATGCACTCGTTTCTATCTAAACTCATTTGATGCAATACATCGTTTAAACTGTTACAGAAATCATCAATTTTTCCACCTGGTTTTCTGTATACAGTACCAACAATAATATGCGTGTTACCATGTTCTACTTTCATCCAGAGCGATTCCGTATTCGGTATAGCGATATCACGCATGCGCGTGTAACGCAACTCGGAGTGTAAGTACATTGCTACACCACCTCCTCTACCATTATTTCGACTTTGGTTTTCAAAGTTATAATCAAACAATTTATACAGATTCGGGTTATCGACATGCTATATTTCTGAAATTCCAATGATCTTGAATTTAGATTGTAGCGCTGTTTCAAACAACATTCGTCGAAGTTTGCATTAATGGATCGAATATTAATATGTGATACGCTGAGTGTGGATTTCATTTCACATGGAAATGTAAGTAGATCATTCGGGCTTAGATTGAAATGATTTACCGACAATAAATTATCAACTAAATCGTTCTGAAAGCGTCGTGTATTCATCTTTGAATATTTACACTATATATACAATCATAATATTATCATAATATTATTCAATGTAAAGCCACAAGTAGCCTATAATCTACTTAATCTTCCGAAGATCCTCCTCACAGCAAATGACAATCGCCGGAGAGTCAGAGTTTTTCCTTACAAAGATTCTGGCGTTCAATGTCCAGAGGTACCTGTAATTGGCCTTCCTTCTCTCCACGTTGGCCTTCGCAAGTAGCTGCCTGGTGGCTGGCAGGAGATTCTCGTTTATGAAGACCCTCTGATTCTTGGTTTTGCCCCGCAGGTTCTTTTGTCCGTTATACAAAGCATCCCCGGCACGTCGTGTCGTGAATCGTAATATTATGGGCCTTGGAGGTTCGCCTTTCTCTTTTTTCGGCCCGAGACGGTGTGTCACGTCCACGTCCTGCTCGGCCAAGTTGGGATCAGCGTGCTTCGTAACTTCTACAACGATCTTTTTAACGTTTTCCCCCTCTGTCTCGGGAATGCCGACAAATTCTAGGTTGACCCGTCTGTGGTACTGATCTAGGTCGGTCACTCGGTTCTCCAGCTGAGTCACGCTCTCCTTCAGCAAACTGTTCCGGGCCTGAAGCTCCTTGTTCTGCTTCTCCAGCTTTTCCGTCTTCACTTTCATCTCTTCGAACTTTTCATTGAGAAAACATGCTTACATGCTTTATGTAAGTGTTTGTATTTTGTTTTCTTGTTTAATTTAAAGATATAATTGCAATTGATTGAATATGTATGTCTATGTGTAAAAACTATGTAATAGAGTATGTCTGTGTAAATGTGGACTACTGTAACACGTCACTACGGGGCAAAGTTGAATCTATCTTAGGGAGTAGTATGTTTGAAGTACACTGAACTTTTTCTTTTCTATCTTATCCCTGCAACTGAGGTGAACAAACTCTGAGCAGATGTTATTCCCCACGAGTTCCTTTCACTATTTCAATTACCATCTGCACGAATGAACTAACAGACTTCAACATCTCACTCAATCATTATTATCATTAATATGTTCTTTGACTTTATAATCAATATGGATGGATACACCTGAAGAGTTGCTCGTGATATTGTTGCTAGAGACAGCGATGTCATCAACGTATCATCAATCTTCCAATCATTACTGATGTCACAATATGAGCAGAATAGACTGCTGATCTTTCGCAGACTGTAAGAAGGTGCCATTAATTTCTTGTCGTAAATGCCATATGGAGAAAAGAAGCTGTTTGGAGTCATACCTATAGACACACAAATCAATTCTGCATTTTTGTTCTTTGATACATAACAAATAAGGTGGAACTCTTTTGTAATGACGTTGTATTTCTAGTACTTTCCTTTTCATTTCATACAGAATTTCACTAATTTTTCTCAAATCAATGAAAACCAAATTAACTCCAAACACCCACACTGAACCAATGCCAAGAGACCTACCTGAATATTAAAGTTACTGTTTGTCTTTGGGAGCAGTGATTAAAAAAAAAAATAAATCAAGATATCACATTTGATGCATACGTGTTGGTCTGCTGTATGATAAAATACCCTATCATATAGATTTTTCTCAATAAAGCCTAAATTATAAGGAGATACTTGGAATCAGTATTTTTCTCATTAAACCACTACTGTAGATTGTTTTGTCTGGAAACATCTTTTTTATGGATTTTGTATTGTACACATTTTGTGTATTTCAATATATTTAACATCAATTATAAGGATTCAAATTTTTACAGTGGATGCTTCTATCCCTAACTCACATTCTAGAACTATTTCAAAGCACTAATCCTTGGTTTTTGTTTCGTCTGCAAATGGTGAATTATGCCTTTAAACATAGAGTGACTCTTAACTCTGTCATGTCTGTTTGTTTACTACAAACCATGAGCATGGAATAGAAGACAAAGAAATGGACTATTTTGTCTTTCGGCACGGCGACAACTTTTAAAGATCATTATCATAAAGGCAGGCAATGTACTTAACCTTATCGTGTCACGGATATCCCGGATGAAACTCTTGACGCTGCCCTCCAGACAAAGTATTCTTTTGTCGTGATACTTTGACATGATATATACAATGTATATATATATATATATATATATATATATATATATAATAGTTTACAATCGAGTTGAGCAATATTTTCTGTACTAGTTACGTAACAAGACTTAGAAATATTTCTGAAGATTCGTGTATACAAAATTATATTTTCTTTGTTTTCACATTCAGTCAGTGCAGTTTTAAGCTGGAATATCTCATTTTAATAAAAGATCTATATATCTGCATGATTTTCCATTTAAATTCTTCATTTATGATTTTATTGTTTGCTTGCTTTTTGTTTTCTTTTTCAACTAACTTTTCGAATATTCGACGTATCATACTCCGTTGGCTTTTATGCGCAGATGATGGCATTTTTATGCTTATTTTACAGTTTGGTCCTCGTGACCTCCCATTGTCTTCGTCAGCAATTGTAGACTTCGATCTGAATCATCCCGCTGTACATGATTCTGAAGACAAAATCAATTAACGTGTCTGTCTAGACGTTGAAGGAGTGCTGCGTATAATAAACCACTTAATAGCGATAACAGACAAATTAATCTTTTTACAGATTAATTGCTTCATAGTCTTGCTGGTAATTATGCAATGGTTGGCTTGCATACGGCCGATAAAGCACTTGAGAACATGAATATGCATTACGCGAATGTTTTCAACCCGAAGAATTCTGCATTTGCCATTTTAACCCCTCGTCTGTGTTTCCAGGCACGATTGCGCCTCTCCCCTCACAGGCTCTTTAGGGGGAGTGCATGGTAAAAAACAAAAAAAAATATTGACTGATCATGGTGTGTGGAAAGGTATTATATAAGACCGGTTTTAGCCCGATGCCGCAACAGATTTGAGGAATCGACATTGTTTCCTGCTCGTCTTACTCTCCCGCTTTAGATTTCAGATTTCCTCTTGTCTAGACAGGAAGCTTCAGCAAATCCTGGGTAAACTGGTCCTGATTTTTGTCAAGAGAGTTTGCAGCAAAGCGTTTGTTATCAAACTGGTCGAGTTTGCACGGCAGCGAGGCGGAGCTGTAAGGCGATGCGTCATGGACCAAGTAGCCTTGCGAATTCCAATCTGTTTCTTTCTCATATGTTTTCTGGCAGTGGCTTTGTTCCCGAGATGGGGTGAGTCTCTAAAAGTGCTTCATAATATGAGAGACTGCATTTCCTTTCTGTTTTTTTCTGTAACGGCACACACCGATGTCGAATTTGACTTGATGTATACACAATTAATGATGATGATGATGGTATCAATGATACTAACAGCGTCATGATAGTCTTGTAATACAATTATGGCTTGTTTTTCATAATGAAGAATTGTATTGCAAAAAGAGCTAACTCTATGCTTGTTAAGTTGAGATACAATGTATTTGCGAATACTGCTATAAAAAAAATCAGAGAATAGGAAAAACTTAGTTCTCGCTAATATTTACAAGTGAGGTATATCTGGAAAGGTCTTATTCCGCCCTAACTGATGATGGACATACTTTAAAATCTTTAAACACTGGCACTTATTATAGCTCGTTTATATATGAAACTCTTATACCCTGGTCACCGTGCTGGTGCAGAAAGATCAACGATTTTTACTCGTGGTTCATTATGTTGCAGGATATAGAGAGCCACAATTTACAAAAAAAAAAAAAAAAAAGATCACGTAATATTAATACAGAAACGTGTGAGTAAGAGCTCATACTGTGTCTTAAGGTGGAAGCATGCTTCGTACGAACTACCAAATGAAATGGTTTCCGGAGAAAGGAACTAGACTTCTGTAACTACTTTCAAGTTGTGCAAGTCTTGTATATGGATTTAATTTGGAGTCGGTTTTTTTTTTTCATCTATCCGAATGTAGATCATTACATTGACCTGAAATTATAATTCTTGTTTATATGTGGAAAGAGAATGCAATTAAATGAATGAAATGAAATGAAATAAATCGAAATGAATTGTATATTGTAGATAATTATTTCAAGCTTAAGTGTGAATAATTTTAAGTCTTAATCTTTTACCAGGTTCGGGCGAATGCTACACCCAGTCACGAGCGACTGACTACAGAGGTTTGGTCAACGTGACTCGCAGTGGTCGAACTTGCCAGCGATGGACCCTTCAGGCTCCTCACCAACACTCCAGGACACCTGCCAATTACCCAAACGCAGGGTTGGGAGATCATAACTACTGTCGCAATCCTGACAATGTGAACACGGCCTGGTGTTACACAACCGATAGAAGCAGAAGATGGGAGTACTGTGATATTGGTGAAGCACAAACCACCTGTCACGCTCAAGTCACCATTACACCTAGTAAGATTTCTAGAAATATTGTGATTTGTTGTTACGCTTTAAGATTTAAGATTTATCTTTAAAAGAAAGAAGAAGGGAGCACTGAAAATATTTCAATAGGTTGTATGAGCATATCTGTGGTTATACGAGTGTCCTCACATTCAATGAGCCGATAATGTTCCAAATCAGTGTAGTCATAGCAAGAATTTTGCAAAGGACTATAAAGTAGTTAAGACGAAAAGAATAATGCGAAACTGCTATAAAATGCGAAAAAGAAGAAAAAGTATTTAACCAAGCAACCATCCCAGGGCCTTCCATTGAGTGATTAAGAAAACATACTCGGGAACAATATTGTCTACCATGTTTCACTAGGTCCCGAGGAGGTTGGTCCTGGAGAATGCTACACCCAGCCAAGAGCGAGAGACTACAGAGGTTTGGTCAATGTGACCCGCAATGGTCGAGCTTGCCAGCGATGGACCCTTCAGGCTCCTCATCAACACTCCAGGACTCCTGCCAATTACCCAAACGCAGGGTTGGGAGATCACAACTACTGTCGCAACCCTGACAATGTGAACACGGCTTGGTGTTACACAACCAATAGAAACAGAAGATGGGAGTACTGTGATATTGGTGAAGCACAGACCACCTGTCAAGCTGTGGTCACCTCTACGCCTGGTAAGATTGCGTACATATTTTAATTTTTTGTTAGGTTTTATCTTAAAAACATAAGAAGAAAGCACTCTTGATAAAGGTTTCACGTGTGCACGACCATGTCGGCTGAAATAGAAATGTCCTAGCACTAAATGAACTGAAAAAGTTTCGAAAGCTTTTTCTTTTTTCTTTTTTTTTTTTTGGTCGTAAATAGGAATATGGTAATGAACCCCACCGTGGCTTCAATTTTTTTTTTTTTAAGTTAAAGCGTTGAATCAAATAAGCATCCCTGGGGTTTATACTGAAAGGAAAGAAAAGAAAGCATACTCGGCAATTGCGTACTATATTAACTAGGTCCAGCGGAGGTTGGTCCTGCAGAATGCTACACCCAGCCAAGAGCGAGAGACTACAGAGGCTTGATCAGTGTCACGCGCAGTGGTCGAACTTGCCAGCGATGGACCGTTCAGGCTCCTCACCAACACTCCAGGACACCTGCCAATTACCCGAACGCAGGGTTGGGAGATCATAACTACTGTCGCAATCCTGATAATGTAAACACGGCCTGGTGTTACACAACCGATAGAAGCAGAAGATGGGAGTACTGTGATATTGGTGAAGCACAAACCACCTGTCAAGCTCAAGTCACCATTACACCTAGTAAGATTTCTAAAAATATTGTGATTTTTTGTTACGCTTTAAGATTTGAGATTTATCTTTAAAAGAAAGAAGAAGAAAGCACTGAAAATATTTCAATAGTGTGTATGAGCATATCTGAGGTTATAAGAGTGTCCTCACATTCAATGAGCTGATGTTTCCAAATCAGTGTAGTCATAACAAGAATTTTGCAAAGGACTATAACGCAGTTAAGACGAAAAGAATGATGCGAAATGGCTATAAAATGCGGAAAAGAAGAAACAGCATTTAACCAAGCAACCATCCCAGGGCCTTCCATTGAGTGATTAAGAAAACATACTCGGGAACAATATTGTCTACCATGTTTCACTAGGTCCCGAGGAGGTTGGTCCTGGAGAATGCTACACCCAGCCAAGAGCGAGAGACTACAGAGGTTTGGTCAATGTCACCCGCAACGGTCGAACTTGCCAGCGATGGACCCTTCAGGCTCCTCATCAACACTCCAGGACTCCTGCCAATTACCCAAACGCAGGGTTGGGAGATCACAACTACTGTCGCAACCCTGACAATATGAACACGGCTTGGTGTTACACAACCAATAGAAACAGAAGATGGGAGTACTGTGATATTGGTGAAGCACAAACCACCTGTCAAGCTCAAGTCACCATTACACCTAGTAAGATTTCGAAAAATATTGTGATTTTTTGTTACGCTTTAAGATTTGAGATTTTTCTTTAAAAGAAAGAAGAAGAAAGCACTGAAAATATTTCAATAGTGTGTATGAGCATATCTGTGGTTATAAGAGTGTCCTCACATTCAATGAGCTGATGTTTCCAAATCAGTGTAGTCATAGCAAGAATTTTGCAAAGGACTATGAAGTAGTTAAGACGAAAAGAATAATGCGAAATTGCTATAAAATGCGAAAAAGAAGAAAAAGTATTTAACCAAGCAACCATCCCAGGGCCTTCCATTGAGTGATTAAGAAAACATACTCGGGAACAATATTGTCTACCATGTTTCATTAGGTCCCGAGGAGGTTGGTCCTGGAGAATGCTACACCCAGCCAAGAGCGAGAGACTACAGAGGTTTGGTCAATGTGACCCGCAATGGTCGAGCTTGCCAGCGATGGACCCTTCAGGCTCCTCATCAACACTCCAGGACACCTGCCAATTACCCAAACGCAGGGTTGGGAGATCACAACTACTGTCGCAACCCTGACAATGTGAACACGGCTTGGTGTTACACAACCAATAGAAACAGAAGATGGGAGTACTGTGATATTGGTGAAGCACAGACCACCTGTCAAGCTGTGGTCACCTCTACGCCTGGTAAGATTGCGTACATATTTTAATTTTTTGTTAGGTTTTATCTTAAAAACATAAGAAGAAAGCACTCTTGATAAAGGTTTCACGTGTGCACGACCATGTCGGCTGAAATAGAAATGTCCTAGCACTAAATGAACTGAAAAAGTTTCGAAAGCTTTTTTTTTTTTTTTGTCGTAAATAGGAATATGGTAATGAACCCCACCGTGGCTTCAATTTTTTTTTTTGTTTAAGTTAAAGCGTTGAATCAAATAAGCATCCCTGGGGTTTATACTGAAAGGAAAGAAAAGAAAGCATACTCGGCAATTGCGTACTATATTAACTAGGTCCAGCGGAGGTTGGTCCTGCAGAATGCTACACCCAGCCAAGAGCGAGAGACTACAGAGGCTTGATCAGTGTCACGCGCAGTGGTCGAACTTGCCAGCGATGGACCGTTCAGGCTCCTCACCAACACTCCAGGACACCTGCCAATTACCCGAACGCAGGGTTGGGAGATCATAACTACTGTCGCAATCCTGATAATGTAAACACGGCCTGGTGTTACACAACCGATAGAAGCAGAAGATGGGAGTACTGTGATATTGGTGAAGCACAAACCACCTGTCAAGCTCAAGTCACCATTACACCTAGTAAGATTTCGAAAAATATTGTGATTTTTTGTTACGCTTTAAGTTTTGAGATTTATCTTTAAAAGAAAGAAGAAGAAAGCACTGAAAATATTTAAATAGTGTGTATGAGCATATCTGTGGTTATAAGAGTGTCCTCACATTCAATGAGCTGATGTTTCCAAATCAGTGTAGTCATAGCAAGAATTTTGCAAAGGACTATAACGCAGTTAAGACGAAAAGAATAATGCGAAATGGCTATAAAATGCGAAAAAGAAGAAAAAGTATTTAACCAAGTAACCATCCCAGGGCCTTCCATTGAGTGATTAAGAAAACATACTCGGGAACAATATTGTCTACCATGTTTCACTAGGTCCCGAGGAGGTTGGTCCTGGAGAATGCTACACCCAGCCAAGAGCGAGAGACTACAGAGGTTTGGTCAATGTGACCCGCAATGGTCGAACTTGCCAGCGATGGACCCTTCAGGCTCCTCATCAACACTCCAGGACTCCTGCCAATTACCCAAACGCAGGGTTGGGAGATCACAACTACTGTCGCAACCCTGACAATGTGAACACGGCTTGGTGTTACACAACCAATAGAAACAGAAGATGGGAGTACTGTGATATTGGTGAAGCACAGACCACCTGTCAAGCTGTGGTCACCTCTACGCCTGGTAAGATTGCGTACATATTTTAATTTTTTGTTAGGTTTTATCTTAAAAACATAAGAAGAAAGCACTCTTGATAAAGGTTTCACGTGTGCACGACCATGTCGGCTGAAATAGAAATGTCCTAGCACTAAATGAACTGAAAAAGTTTCGAAAGCTTTTTCTTTTTTCTTTTTTTTTTTTTTTTTGGTCGTAAATCGGAATATGGTAATGAACCCCACCGTGGCTTCAATTTTTTTTTTTTAAGTTAAAGCGTTGAATCAAATAAGCATCCCTGGGGTTTATACTGAAAGGAAAGAAAAGAAAGCATACTCGGCAATTGCGTACTATATTAACTAGGTCCAGCGGAGGTTGGTCCTGCAGAATGCTACACCCAGCCAAGAGCGAGAGACTACAGAGGCTTGATCAGTGTCACGCGCAGTGGTCGAACTTGCCAGCGATGGACCGTTCAGGCTCCTCACCAACACTCCAGGACACCTGCCAATTACCCGAACGCAGGGTTGGGAGATCATAACTACTGTCGCAATCCTGATAATGTAAACACGGCCTGGTGTTACACAACCGATAGAAGCAGAAGATGGGAGTACTGTGATATTGGTGAAGCACAAACCACCTGTCAAGCTCAAGTCACCATTACACCTAGTAAGATTTCGAAAAATATTGTGATTTTTTGTTACGCTTTAAGTTTTGAGATTTATCTTTAAAAGAAAGAAGAAGAAAGCACTGAAAATATTTAAATAGTGTGTATGAGCATATCTGTGGTTATAAGAGTGTCCTCACATTCAATGAGCTGATGTTTCCAAATCAGTGTAGTCATAGCAAGAATTTTGCAAAGGACTATAACGCAGTTAAGACGAAAAGAATAATGCGAAATGGCTATAAAATGCGAAAAAGAAGAAAAAGTATTTAACCAAGTAACCATCCCAGGGCCTTCCATTGAGTGATTAAGAAAACATACTCGGGAACAATATTGTCTACCATGTTTCACTAGGTCCCGAGGAGGTTGGTCCTGGAGAATGCTACACCCAGCCAAGAGCGAGAGACTACAGAGGTTTGGTCAATGTGACCCGCAATGGTCGAACTTGCCAGCGATGGACCCTTCAGGCTCCTCATCAACACTCCAGGACTCCTGCCAATTACCCAAACGCAGGGTTGGGAGATCACAACTACTGTCGCAACCCTGACAATGTGAACACGGCTTGGTGTTACACAACCAATAGAAACAGAAGATGGGAGTACTGTGATATTGGTGAAGCACAGACCACCTGTCAAGCTGTGGTCACCTCTACGCCTGGTAAGATTGCGTACATATTTTAATTTTTTGTTAGGTTTTATCTTAAAAACATAAGAAGAAAGCACTCTTGATAAAGGTTTCACGTGTGCACGACCATGTCGGCTGAAATAGAAATGTCCTAGCACTAAATGAACTGAAAAAGTTTCGAAAGCTTTTTCTTTTTTCTTTTTTTTTTTTTTTTTGGTCGTAAATCGGAATATGGTAATGAACCCCACCGTGGCTTCAATTTTTTTTTTTTAAGTTAAAGCGTTGAATCAAATAAGCATCCCTGGGGTTTATACTGAAAGGAAAGAAAAGAAAGCATACTCGGCAATTGCGTACTATATTAACTAGGTCCAGCGGAGGTTGGTCCTGCAGAATGCTACACCCAGCCAAGAGCGAGAGACTACAGAGGCTTGATCAGTGTCACGCGCAGTGGTCGAACTTGCCAGCGATGGACCGTTCAGGCTCCTCACCAACACTCCAGGACACCTGCCAATTACCCGAACGCAGGGTTGGGAGATCATAACTACTGTCGCAACCCTGATAATGTAAACACGGCCTGGTGTTACACAACCGATAGAAGCAGAAGATGGGAGTACTGTGATATTGGTGAAGCACAAACCACCTGTCAAGCTCAAGTCACCATTACACCTAGTAAGATTTCGAAAAATATTGTGATTTTTTGTTACACTTTAAGATTTGAGATTTATCTTTAAAAGAAAGAAGAAGAAAGCACTGAAAATATTTCAATAGTGTGTATGAGCATATCTGTGGTTATAAGAGTGTCCTCACATTCAATGAGCTGATGTTTCCAAATCAGTGTAGTCATAGCAAGAATTTTGCAAAGGACTATAACGCAGTTAAGACGAAAAGAATAATGCGAAATGGCTATAAAATGCGAAAAAGAAGAAAAAGTATTTAACCAAGTAACCATCCCAGGGCCTTCCATTGAGTGATTAAGAAAACATACTCGGGAACAATATTGTCTACCATGTTTCACTAGGTCCCGAGGAGGTTGGTCCTGGAGAATGCTACACCCAGCCAAGAGCGAGAGACTACAGAGGTTTGGTCAATGTGACCCGCAATGGTCGAACTTGCCAGCGATGGACCCTTCAGGCTCCTCATCAACACTCCAGGACTCCTGCCAATTACCCAAACGCAGGGTTGGGAGATCACAACTACTGTCGCAACCCTGACAATGTGAACACGGCTTGGTGTTACACAACCAATAGAAACAGAAGATGGGAGTACTGTGATATTGGTGAAGCACAGACCACCTGTCAAGCTGTGGTCACCTCTACGCCTGGTAAGATTGCGTACATATTTTAATTTTTTGTTAGGTTTTATCTTAAAAACATAAGAAGAAAGCACTCTTGATAAAGGTTTCACGTGTGCACGACCATGTCGGCTGAAATAGAAATGTCCTAGCACTAAATGAACTGAAAAAGTTTCGAAAGCTTTTTCTTTTTTCTTTTTTTTTTTTTTTGGTCGTAAATCGGAATATGGTAATGAACCCCACCGTGGCTTCAATTTTTTTTTTTTAAGTTAAAGCGTTGAATCAAATAAGCATCCCTGGGGTTTATACTGAAAGGAAAGAAAAGAAAGCATACTCGGCAATTGCGTACTATATTAACTAGGTCCAGCGGAGGTTGGTCCTGCAGAATGCTACACCCAGCCAAGAGCGAGAGACTACAGAGGCTTGATCAGTGTCACGCGCAGTGGTCGAACTTGCCAGCGATGGACCGTTCAGGCTCCTCACCAACACTCCAGGACACCTGCCAATTACCCGAACGCAGGGTTGGGAGATCATAACTACTGTCGCAATCCTGATAATGTAAACACGGCCTGGTGTTACACAACCGATAGAAGCAGAAGATGGGAGTACTGTGATATTGGTGAAGCACAAACCACCTGTCAAGCTCAAGTCACCATTACACCTAGTAAGATTTCGAAAAATATTGTGATTTTTTGTTACGCTTTAAGATTTGAGATTTATCTTTAAAAGAAAGAAGAAGAAAGCACTGAAAATATTTCAATAGTGTGTATGAGCATATCTGTGGTTATAAGAGTGTCCTCACATTCAATGAGCTGATGTTTCCAAATCAGTGTAGTCATAGCAAGAATTTTGCAAAGGACTATAAAGTAGTTAAGACGAAAAGAATAATGCGAAATTGCTATAAAATGCGAAAAAGAAGAAAAAGTATTTAACCAAGCAACCATCCCAGGGCCTTCCATTGAGTGATTAAGAAAACATACTCGGGAACAATATTGTCTACCATGTTTCATTAGGTCCCGAGGAGGTTGGTCCTGGAGAATGCTACACCCAGCCAAGAGCGAGAGACTACAGAGGTTTGGTCAATGTGACCCGCAATGGTCGAGCTTGCCAGCGATGGACCCTTCAGGCTCCTCATCAACACTCCAGGACTCCTGCCAATTACCAAAACGCAGGGTTGGGAGATCACAACTACTGTCGCAACCCTGACAATGTGAACACGGCTTGGTGTTACACAACCAATAGAAACAGAAGATGGGAGTACTGTGATATTGGTGAAGCACAGACCACCTGTCAAGCTGTGGTCACCTCTACGCCTGGTAAGATTGCGTACATATTTTAATTTTTTGTTAGGTTTTATCTTAAAAACATAAGAAGAAAGCACTCTTGATAAAGGTTTCACGTGTGCACGACCATGTCGGCTGAAATAGAAATGTCCTAGCACTAAATGAACTGAAAAAGTTTCGAAAGCTTTTTCTTTTTTCTTTTTTTTTTATGTCGTAAATAGGAATATGGTAATGAACCCCACCGTGGCTTCATTTTTTTTTTTTTTTTAAGTTAAAGCGTTGAATCAAATAAGCATCCCTGGGGTTTATACTGAAAGGAAAGAAAAGAAAGCATACTCGGCAATTGCGTACTATATTAACTAGGTCCAGCGGAGGTTGGTCCTGCAGAATGCTACACCCAGCCAAGAGCGAGAGACTACAGAGGCTTGATCAGTGTCACGCGCAGTGGTCGAACTTGCCAGCGATGGACCGTTCAGGCTCCTCACCAACACTCCAGGACACCTGCCAATTACCCGAACGCAGGGTTGGGAGATCATAACTACTGTCGCAATCCTGATAATGTAAACACGGCCTGGTGTTACACAACCGATAGAAGCAGAAGATGGGAGTACTGTGATATTGGTGAAGCACAAACCACCTGTCAAGCTCAAGTCACCATTACACCTAGTAAGATTTCGAAAAATATTGTGATTTTTTGTTACGCTTTAAGATTTGAGATTTATCTTTAAAAGAAAGAAGAAGAAAGCACTGAAAATATTTCAATAGTGTGTATGAGCATATCTGTGGTTATAAGAGTGTCCTCACATTCAATGAGCTGATGTTTCCAAATCAGTGTAGTCATAGCAAGAATTTTGCAAAGGACTATAAAGTAGTTAAGACGAAAAGAATAATGCGAAATTGCTATAAAATGCGAAAAAGAAGAAAAAGTATTTAACCAAGCAACCATCCCAGGGCCTTCCATTGAGTGATTAAGAAAACATACTCGGGAACAATATTGTCTACCATGTTTCATTAGGTCCCGAGGAGGTTGGTCCTGGAGAATGCTACACCCAGCCAAGAGCGAGAGACTACAGAGGTTTGGTCAATGTGACCCGCAATGGTCGAGCTTGCCAGCGATGGACCCTTCAGGCTCCTCATCAACACTCCAGGACTCCTGCCAATTACCAAAACGCAGGGTTGGGAGATCACAACTACTGTCGCAACCCTGACAATGTGAACACGGCTTGGTGTTACACAACCAATAGAAACAGAAGATGGGAGTACTGTGATATTGGTGAAGCACAGACCACCTGTCAAGCTGTGGTCACCTCTACGCCTGGTAAGATTGCGTACATATTTTAATTTTTTGTTAGGTTTTATCTTAAAAACATAAGAAGAAAGCACTCTTGATAAAGGTTTCACGTGTGCACGACCATGTCGGCTGAAATAGAAATGTCCTAGCACTAAATGAACTGAAAAAGTTTCGAAAGCTTTTTCTTTTTTCTTTTTTTTTTATGTCGTAAATAGGAATATGGTAATGAACCCCACCGTGGCTTCATTTTTTTTTTTTTTTTAAGTTAAAGCGTTGAATCAAATAAGCATCCCTGGGGTTTATACTGAAAGGAAAGAAAAGAAAGCATACTCGGCAATTGCGTACTATATTAACTAGGTCCAGCGGAGGTTGGTCCTGCAGAATGCTACACCCAGCCAAGAGCGAGAGACTACAGAGGCTTGATCAGTGTCACGCGCAGTGGTCGAACTTGCCAGCGATGGACCGTTCAGGCTCCTCACCAACACTCCAGGACACCTGCCAATTACCCGAACGCAGGGTTGGGAGATCATAACTACTGTCGCAATCCTGATAATGTAAACACGGCCTGGTGTTACACAACCGATAGAAGCAGAAGATGGGAGTACTGTGATATTGGTGAAGCACAAACCACCTGTCAAGCTCAAGTCACCATTACACCTAGTAAGATTTCTAAAAATATTGTGATTTTTTGTTACGCTTTAAGATTTGAGATTTTTCTTTAAAAGAAAGAAGAAGAAAGCACTGAAAATATTTCAATAGTGTGTATGAGAATATCTGTGGTTATAAGAGTGTCCTCACATTCAATGAGCTGATGTTTCCAAATCAGTGTAGTCATAACAAGAATTTTGCAAAGGACTATAACGCAGTTAAGACGAAAAGAATAATGCGAAATGGCTATAAAATGCGAAAAAGAAGAAACAGCATTTAACCAAGTAACCATCCCAGGGCCTTCCATTGAGTGATTAAGAAAACATACTCGGGAACAATATTGTCTACCATGTTTCACTAGGTCCCGAGGAGGTTGGTCCTGGAGAATGCTACACCCAGCCAAGAGCGAGAGACTACAGAGGTTTGGTCAATGTGACCCGCAATGGTCGAACTTGCCAACGATGGACCCTTCAGGCTCCTCATCAACACTCCAGGACTCCTGCCAATTACCCAAACGCAGGGTTGGGAGATCACAACTACTGTCGCAACCCTGACAATGTGAACACGGCTTGGTGTTACACAACCAATAGAAACAGAAGATGGGAGTACTGTGATATTGGTGAAGCACAGACCACCTGTCAAGCTGTGGTCACCTCTACGCCTGGTAAGATTGCGTACATATTTCAATTTTTTGTTAGGTTTTATCTTAAAACATAAGAAGAAAGCACTCTTGATAAAGGTTTCACGTGTGCACGACCATGTCGGCTGAAATAGAAATGTCCTAGCACTAAATGAACTGAAAATGTTTCGAGAGCTTTTTTCTTGTTGTCGTAAATAGGAATATGGTAATGAACCCGATCGTAGCTTTAATTTTTTTTTTTAAGTTAAAGCGTTGAATCAAATAAGCATCCCTGGGGTTTATACTGAAAGGAAAGAAATGAAAGCATACTCGGCAATTGCGTACTATATTAACTAGGTCCAGCGGGGGTTGGTCCTGCAGAATGCTACACCCAGCCAAGAGCGAGAGACTACAGAGGCTTGATCAGTGTCACGCGCAGTGGTCGAACTTGCCAGCGATGGACCGTTCAGGCTCCTCACCAACACTCCAGGACACCTGCCAATTACCCGAACGCAGGGTTGGGAGATCATAACTACTGTCGCAATCCTGATAATGTAAACACGGCCTGGTGTTACACAACCGATAGAAGCAGAAGATGGGAGTACTGTGATATTGGTGAAGCACAAACCACCTGTCAAGCTCAAGTCACCATTACACCTAGTAAGATTTCTAAAAATATTGTGATTTTTTGTTACGCTTTAAGATTTGAGATTTTTCTTTAAAAGAAAGAAGAAGAAAGCACTGAAAATATTTCAATAGTGTGTATGAGCATATCTGTGGTTATAAGAATGTCCTCACATTCAATGAGCTGATGTTTCCAAATCAGTGTAGTCATAACAAGAATTTTGCAAAGGACTATAACGCAGTTCAGACGAAAAGAATGATGCGAAATGGCTATAAAATGCGAGAAAGAAGAAACAGTATTTAACCAAGTAACCATCGCAGGGCCTTCCATTGAGTGATTAAGAAAACATACTCGGGAACAATATTGTTTACCATGTTTCACTAGGTCCCGAGGAGGTTGGTCCTGGAGAATGCTACACCCAGCCAAGAGCGAGAGACTACAGAGGCTTGATCAGTGTCACGCGCAGTGGTCGAACTTGCCAGCGATGGACCGTTCAGGCTCCTCACCAACACTCCAGGACACCTGCCAATTACCCGAACGCAGGGTTGGGAGATCATAACTACTGTCGCAATCCTGATAATGTAAACACGGCCTGGTGTTACACAACCGATAGAAGCAGAAGATGGGAGTACTGTGATATTGGTGAAGCACAAACCACCTGTCAAGCTCAAGTCACCATTACACCTAGTAAGATTTCTAAAAATATTGTGATTTTTTGTTACGCTTTAAGATTTGAGATTTATCTTTAAAAGAAAGAAGAAAGCACTGAAAATATTTCAATAGTGCGTATGAGCATAGTATCTGTGGTTATAAGAGTGTCCTCACATTCAATGAGCTGATAATGTTTCCAAATCAGTGTAGTCATAACAAGAACTTTGCAAAGGACTATAAACAGATAAAGTAGTTAAGACGAAAAGAATAATGCGAAATGGCTATAAAATACGAAAAAGAAGAAAAAGTATTTAACCAAGTAACCATCCCAGGGCCTTCCATTGAGTGATTAAGAAAACATACTCGGGAACAATATTGTCTACCATGTTTCACTAGGTCCCGAAGAGGTTGGTCCTGGAGAATGCTACACCCAGCCAAGAGCGAGAGACTACAGAGGTTTGGTCAATGTGACCCGCAATGGTCGAACTTGCCAGCGATGGACCCTTCAGGCTCCTCACCAACACTCCAGGACTCCTGCCAATTACCCAAACGCAGGGTTGGGAGATCACAACTACTGTCGCAACCCTGACAATGTGAACACGGCTTGGTGTTACACAACCAATAGAAACAGAAGATGGGAGTACTGTGATATTGGTGAAGCACAGACCACCTGTCAAGCTGTGGTCACCTCTACGCCTGGTAAGATTGCGTACATATTTTAATTTTTTGTTAGGTTTTATCTTAAAACATAAGAAGAAAGCACTCTTGATGAAGGTTTCACGTGTGCACGACCATGTCGGCTGAAATAGAAATGTCCTAGCACTAAATGAACTGAAAATGTTTCGAAAGCTTTTTTTTTTTTTTTTGTCCTAAATAGGAATATGGTAATGAACCCGATCGTGGCTTTAATATTTTTTTTTTAAGTTAAAGCGTTGAATCAAATAAGCATCCCTGGGGTTTATACTGAAAGGAAAGAAAAGAAAGCATACTCGGCAATTGCGTACTATATTAACTAGGTCCAGCGGAGGTTGGTCCTGCAGAATGCTACACCCAGCCAAGAGCGAGAGACTACAGAGGCTTGATCAGTGTCACGCGCAGTGGTCGAACTTGCCAGCGATGGACCGTTCAGGCTCCTCACCAACACTCCAGGACACCTGCCAATTACCCGAACGCAGGGTTGGGAGATCATAACTACTGTCGCAATCCTGATAATGTAAACACGGCCTGGTGTTACACAACCGATAGAAGCAGAAGATGGGAGTACTGTGATATTGGTGAAGCACAAACCACCTGTCAAGCTCAAGTCACCATTACACCTAGTAAGATTTCTAAAAATATTGTGATTTTTTGTTACGCTTTAAGATTTGAGATTTTTCTTTAAAAGAAAGAAGAAGAAAGCACTGAAAATATTTCAATAGTGTGTATGAGAATATCTGTGGTTATAAGAGTGTCCTCACATTCAATGAGCTGATGTTTCCAAATCAGTGTAGTCATAACAAGAATTTTGCAAAGGACTATAACGCAGTTAAGACGAAAAGAATAATGCGAAATGGCTATAAAATGCGAAAAAGAAGAAACAGCATTTAACCAAGTAACCATCCCAGGGCCTTCCATTGAGTGATTAAGAAAACATACTCGGGAACAATATTGTCTACCATGTTTCACTAGGTCCCGAGGAGGTTGGTCCTGGAGAATGCTACACCCAGCCAAGAGCGAGAGACTACAGAGGTTTGGTCAATGTGACCCGCAATGGTCGAACTTGCCAACGATGGACCCTTCAGGCTCCTCATCAACACTCCAGGACTCCTGCCAATTACCCAAACGCAGGGTTGGGAGATCACAACTACTGTCGCAACCCTGACAATGTGAACACGGCTTGGTGTTACACAACCAATAGAAACAGAAGATGGGAGTACTGTGATATTGGTGAAGCACAGACCACCTGTCAAGCTGTGGTCACCTCTACGCCTGGTAAGATTGCGTACATATTTCAATTTTTTGTTAGGTTTTATCTTAAAACATAAGAAGAAAGCACTCTTGATAAAGGTTTCACGTGTGCACGACCATGTCGGCTGAAATAGAAATGTCCTAGCACTAAATGAACTGAAAATGTTTCGAGAGCTTTTTTCTTGTTGTCGTAAATAGGAATATGGTAATGAACCCGATCGTAGCTTTAATTTTTTTTTTTAAGTTAAAGCGTTGAATCAAATAAGCATCCCTGGGGTTTATACTGAAAGGAAAGAAATGAAAGCATACTCGGCAATTGCGTACTATATTAACTAGGTCCAGCGGGGGTTGGTCCTGCAGAATGCTACACCCAGCCAAGAGCGAGAGACTACAGAGGCTTGATCAGTGTCACGCGCAGTGGTCGAACTTGCCAGCGATGGACCGTTCAGGCTCCTCACCAACACTCCAGGACACCTGCCAATTACCCGAACGCAGGGTTGGGAGATCATAACTACTGTCGCAATCCTGATAATGTAAACACGGCCTGGTGTTACACAACCGATAGAAGCAGAAGATGGGAGTACTGTGATATTGGTGAAGCACAAACCACCTGTCACGCTCAAGTCACCATTACACCTAGTAAGATTTCTAAAAATATTGTGATTTTTTGTTACGCTTTAAGATTTGAGATTTATCTTTAAAAGAAAGAAGAAGAAAGCACTGAAAATATTTCAATAGTGTGTATGAGCATATCTGAGGTTATAAGAGTGTCCTCACATTCAATGAGCTGATGTTTCCAAATCAGTGTAGTCATAACAAGAATTTTGCAAAGGACTATAACGCAGTTAAGACGAAAAGAATGATGCGAAATGGCTATAAAATGCGGAAAAGAAGAAACAGCATTTAACCAAGCAACCATCCAAGGGCCTTCCATTGAGTGATTAAGAAAACATACTCGGGAACAATATTGTCTACCATGTTTCACTAGGTCCCGAGGAGGTTGGTCCTGGAGAATGCTACACCCAGCCAAGAGCGAGAGACTACAGAGGTTTGGTCAATGTCACCCGCAACGGTCGAACTTGCCAGCGATGGACCCTTCAGGCTCCTCATCAACACTCCAGGACTCCTGCCAATTACCCAAACGCAGGGTTGGGAGATCACAACTACTGTCGCAACCCTGACAATATGAACACGGCTTGGTGTTACACAACCAATAGAAACAGAAGATGGGAGTACTGTGATATTGGTGAAGCACAGACCACCTGTCAAGCTGTGGTCACCTCTACGCCTGGTAAGATTGCGTACATATTTTAATTTTTGTTAGGTTTTATCTTAAAACATAAGAAGAAAGCACTCTTGATAAAGGTTTCACGTGTGCACGACCATTTCGGCTGAAATAGAAATGTCCTAGCACTAAATGAACTGAAAATGTTTCGAAAGCTTTTTTTTTTTTTTTTTTTTGTCGTAAATAGGAATATGGTAATGAACCCGACCGTGGCTTCAATTTTTATTTCATTTTTTTTTTTAAGTTAAAGCGTTGAATCAAATAAGCATCCCTGGGGTTTATACTGAAAGGAAAGAAAAGAAAGCATACTCGGCAATTGCGTACTATATTAACTAGGTCCAGCGGAGGTTGGTCCTGCAGAATGCTACACCCAGCAAAGAGCGAGAGACTACAGAGGCTTGATCAGTGTCACGCGCAGTGGTCGAACTTGCCAGCGATGGTCCGTTCAGGCTCCCCACCAACACTCCAGGACACCTGCCAATTACCCGAACGTAGGGTTGGGAGATCATAACTACTGTCGCAATCCTGATAATGTAAACACGGCCTGGTGTTACACAACTGATAGAAGCAGAAGATGGGTGTACTGTGATATTGGTGAAGCACAAACCACCTGTCAAGCTGTGGTCACCTCTACGCCTGTTAAGATTGCGTACATATTATAATTTTTTGTTAGGTGTTATCTAAAATGTCCTAGCTCTGAATGAATTGAGAATGTTTCTTTTTTTTCTAGTTAATAATGATATGGTAATGGACATGACCATCTTGTGGAAAATCTGTTAAAAAGAAAAGGCCTTAATATTATTTTAAAAAGGTTAAAGCGTTGAAGGAAATAACCATCCCTGCATGGGGATTATACTGAAAGGAAAAGAAAAGAAAGTATACTCGGGAATTGCGTACTATGTTAACTAGGTCCAGCGGAGGTTGGTCCTGGAGAATGCTACATCCAGCCAAGAGCGAGAGACTACAGAGGCTTGGTCAGTGTGACCCGCAATGGTCGAACTTGCCAGCGATGGACCCTTCAGGCTCCTCACCAACACTCCAGGACTCCTGCCAATTACCCGAACGCAGGGTTGGGCGATCACAACTACTGTCGCAACCCTGACAATGTGAACACGGCTTGGTGTTACACAATCGATAGAAACAGAAGATGGGAGTACTGTGATATTGGTGAAGCACAGACCACTTGTCAAGCTGAGGTCACCTCTACTCCTGGTAAGATTTCCTAAAATGTTTTAATTTTCTGTTAAGATTTAAGATTTGTCTTTAAAAGAAAGAAAAATAAAGCACTGAAAATATTTCAATAGTGTGTATGAGCATATCTGCCCTAATAACACTTTTTTCGACGTCAGTGAGAGGATAATGTTTCCTAAGCAGTGAGCCTTAATGAGAATATTGCAAAGGACCAAAAAGTCGTCAAGAAAAAAAGAAGAGTAAGAAATGGCTATAAAATAGATGAAAAAAAAAATCAACAAACAAACAAACATAATAATCTTTGATTCAAGTAACCACGCAGGGGCCTAGTATTGAATGGGTAAGAAAATTAAAAACACATGCACGGGAATTGCGTACCATTCATTTTTTCTAAGTCCAGACGAGGTTGGTGTTGAAGAGAACACTGCACTCAGCTAAAAGAGCTAGAAAGAGCTACCAAGGCTTGGTCACTGGGACCCGGAGTGGTCTAATTTGCCAGCTATGGACCCAACAGGGCCCAACATCACTCAAAAGATTTCAAGTGCGTATGAGCCTGAATGAGCTGAGAATGTTTCCAAAGCAATGTAGCCTTAACAAGAATATGGTAAAGGACGAAAAAGTGTTGAAGAAAACCACAAAAACAACAAATAATGATAATAAGCTGTATAATTGAAGCAACCCCCCCCCCCCAAAAAAAAGAGTTAAAGTTAAATAACTATCCCGGGGCCTTATGTTGAATGGGTAAGAAAAGAAAATCCGGAAGTGCGTACCATTTCACGTACGTCCTAGCACTAATGATCTGAGAATGTTTCCGAAGCGTTTTCTTTTTTCCCCGTTAATGGGAATATGGTAATGAACCCGACCGTCTCGAAGAAAATCGGTTAATGAGATTTTGGTGCAGCACGGGCCACTTGTCAAGCTGTGGTCACTTCTACACCTGGTAGGATTTCTTACTATTGTGACTTCTTGTTTTATCTGAAAACAAAACAAGAAGAAAACCTTTAAAAGTTTTCATAGTGTGTATGACCATATCTGGTGTCATAAGAATTAAATGAGTAAAGAATATTTTGCAAAGCGTCATAGCCTTAACAGGAATATGGTATAGGATGAGAAAGTGTAGAACCTATCAAGTTGTAGTCACCCCAGCGCCTGGTAAGTTTTGTATCAACAGTGTCTTACTCCTTTTTCCTGTCAACAAGATAACAGATAACACTCTGCCAGTCTGCCTAAGTCATTCGATTCGAGTGTATATCAGCTCATCTTTAGCCATAATGATTTCTTTTTATGCGATTGCTTCTATTTTACTTCAGAGCATTAAAGATATTGTGTGTGTGTTTTTAGAACAGTTAGAAAAAAAAGAGGTATAAAATGACAAAATAGGTGACAAATTCATTGAGAAATGCAAGAAATAAATAAGACAGTTCATTGGTAATGGACAAAATTTAAAGAGAGTGAATGATTATCGTGTTGGATAACTAGGTCCCGAGGAGGTTGGTCCTGGAGAATGTTACGCCCAGCCAAGAGCAAGAGACTACAGAGGGTTGGTCAATGTGACCCGCAGTGGTCGAACTTGCCAGCGATGGACCCTTCAGGCTCCTCACCGACACAACAGGATTCCTTCAAATTACCCACACGCAGGGTTGGGAGATCACAACTACTGCCGCAACCCTTCCAATGCGATCTCGGCCTGGTGCTTCACAACAGATACAAACAGAAGATGGGAGTACTGTGATATTGGTGAAGCACGGGCCTCTTGTCAAGCTGTGGTCACCCCTACGTCTGGTAGGATTTCCTGTTATTGTGACTTTTGTTTAATCTGAAAACAAAAGAAGAAGAAAACCTTTAAAAGTTTTCAATAGTGTGTTTGACCATATCTAGTGTCATAAGAATTAAATGAGTAAAGAATATTTTGCAAAGCGTCATAGCCTTAACAGGAATTTCGTATAGGATGAGAAAATGTAGAACCTATCAAGTTGCAGTCACCCCAGCGCCTGGTAAGTTTTGTATCAACAGTGTCTTACTCCTTTTTCCTGTCAACAAGATAACAGATAACACTCTGCCAGTCTGCCTAAGTCATTTGATTCGAGTGTATATCAGCTCATCTTTAGCTATAATGTTTTCTATTTATGCGATTGCTTCTATTCTACTTCAGAGCATTAAAGACAATGTGTGTGTGTGTGTTTAGAACAGTTAGAAAAAAAAGAGGTATAAAATGACAAAATAGGTGACAAGTTCATTGAAAAATGCCAGAAAGAAATATGACAGTTCATTGGTAATGGACAAAATTTAAAGAGAGTGAATGATTATCGTGCTGGATAACTAGGTCCCGAGGAGGTTGGTCCTGGAGAATGTTACACCCAGCCAAGAGCAAGAGACTACAGAGGTTTGGTCAATGTGACCCGCAGTGGTCGAACTTGCCAGCGATGGACCCTTCAGGCTCCTCACCGACACAACAGGATTCCTTCAAATTACCCACACGCAGGGTTGGGAGATCACAACTACTGCCGCAACCCTTCTAATGCAATCTCGGCCTGGTGCTTCACAACAGATACAAACAGAAGATGGGAGTACTGTGATATTGGTGAAGCACGAGCCTCTTGTCAAGCTGTGGTCACCCCTACGTCTGGTAGGATTTCCTGTTATTGTGACTTCTTGTTTTATCTGAAAACAAAAGAAGAAGAAAACCTTTAAAAGTTTTCAATAGTGTGTTTGACCATTGTCTGGTGTCATAAGAATTAAATGAGTAAAGATTATTTTGCAAAGCGTCATAGCCTTAACAGGAATATCGTATAGGATGAGAAAATGTAGAACCTATCAAGTTGCATTCACCCCAGCGCCTGGTAAGTTTTGTATCAACAGTGTCTTACTCCTTTTTCCTGTCAACAAGATAACAGATAACACTCTGCCAGTCTGCCTAAGTCATTTGATTCGAGTGTATATCAGCTCATCTTTAGCTATAATGTTTTCTATTTATGCGATTGCTTCTATTTTACTTCAGAGCATTAAAGACAATGTGTGTGTGTTTTAAAACAGTTAGAAAAAAAGAGGTATAAAATGACAAAATAGGTGACAAATTCATTGAGAAATGCAAGAAAGAAATAAGACAGTTCATTAGTACTGGACAAAATTTAAAGAGAGTGAATAGTTATCGTGCTGGATAACTAGGTCCCGAGGAGGTTGGGTCTGGAGAATGTTACACCCAGCCAAGAGCAAGAGACTACAGAGGTTTGGTCAATGTGACCCGCAGTGGTCGAACTTGCCAGCGATGGACCCTTCAGGCTCCTCACCGACACAACAGGATTCCTTCAAATTACCCACACGCAGGGTTGGGAGATCACAACTACTGCCGCAACCCTTCCAATGCGATCTCGGCCTGGTGCTTCACAACAGATACAAACAGAAGATGGGAGTACTGTGATATTGGTGAAGCACGGGCCTCTTGTCAAGCTGTGGTCACCCCTACGTCTGGTAGGATTTCCTGTTATTGTGACTTTTGTTTAATCTGAAAACAAAAGAAGAAGAAAACCTTTAAATGTTTTCAATAGTGTGTTTGACCATATCTGGTGTCATAAGAATTAAATGAGTAAAGAATATTTTGCAAAGCGTCATAGCCTTAACAGGAATTTCGTATAGGATGAGAAAATGTAGAACCTATCAAGTTGCAGTCACCCCAGCGCCTGGTAAGTTTTGTATCAACAGTGTCTTACTCCTTTTTCCTGTCAACAAGATAACAGATAACACTCTGCCAGTCTGCCTAAGTCATTTGATTCGAGTGTATATCAGCTCATCTTTAGCTATAATGTTTTCTATTTATGCGATTGCTTCTATTCTACTTCAGAGCATTAAAGACAATGTGTGTGTGTGTGTTTAGAACAGTTAGAAAAAAAGAGGTATAAAATGACAAAATAGGTGACAAGTTCATTGAAAAATGCCAGAAAGAAATATGACAGTTCATTGGTAATGGACAAAATTTAAAGAGAGTGAATGATTATCGTGCTGGATAACTAGGTCCCGAGGAGGTTGGTCCTGGAGAATGTTACACCCAGCCAAGAGCAAGAGACTACAGAGGTTTGGTCAATGTGACCCGCAGTGGTCGAACTTGCCAGCGATGGACCCTTCAGGCTCCTCACCGACACAACAGGATTCCTTCAAATTACCCACACGCAGGGTTGGGAGATCACAACTACTGCCGCAACCCTTCTAATGCAATCTCGGCCTGGTGCTTCACAACAGATACAAACAGAAGATGGGAGTACTGTGATATTGGTGAAGCACGAGCCTCTTGTCAAGCTGTGGTCACCCCTACGTCTGGTAGGATTTCCTGTTATTGTGACTTCTTGTTTTATCTGAAAACAAAAGAAGAAGAAAACCTTTAAAAGTTTTCAATAGTGTGTTTGACCATTGTCTGGTGTCATAAGAATTAAATGAGTAAAGATTATTTTGCAAAGCGTCATAGCCTTAACAGAAATATCGTATAGGATGAGAAAATGTAGAACCTATCAAGTTGCATTCACCCCAGCGCCTGGTAAGTTTTGTATCAACAGTGTCTTACTCCTTTTTCCTGTCAACAAGATAACAGATAACACTCTGCCAGTCTGCCTAAGTCATTTGATTCGAGTGTATATCAGCTCATCTTTAGCTATAATGTTTTCTATTTATGCGATTGCTTCTATTTTACTTCAGAGCATTAAAGACAATGTGTGTGTGTGTGTGTGTTTAGAACAGTTAGAAAAAAAGAGGTATAAAATGACAAAATAGGTGACAAATTCATTGAGAAATGCAAGAAAGAAATAAGACAGTTCATTAGTACTGGACAAAATTTAAAGAGAGTGAATGGTTATCGTGCTGGATAACTAGGTCCCGAGGAGGTTGGTCCTGGAGAATGTTACACCCAGCCAAGAGCAAGAGACTACAGAGGTTTGGTCAATGTGACCCGCAGTGGTCGAACTTGCCAGCGATGGACCCTTCAGGCTCCTCACCGACACAACAGGATTCCATCAAATTACCCACACGCAGGGTTGGGAGATCACAACTACTGCCGCAACCCTTCTAATGCGATCTCGGCCTGGTGCTTCACAACAGATACAAACAGAAGATGGGAGTACTGTGATATTGGTGAAGCACAGACCACCTGTCAAGCTGTGGTCACCCCTACGTCTGGTAGGATTTCCTGTTATTGCGACTTCTTGTTTTATCTGAAAACAAAAGAAGAAGAAAACCTTAAAAAGTTTTCGATAGTGTGTTTGACCATATATGGTGTCATAAGAATTAAATGAGTAAAGAATATTTTGCAAAGCGTCATAGCCTTAACAGGAATATTGTATAGGATGAGAAAATGTAGAACCTATCAAGTTGTAGTCACCCCAGCGGCTGGTAAGTTTTGTATCAACAGTGTCTTACTCCTTTTTCCTGTCAACAAGATAACAGGTAACACTCTGCCAGTCTGCCTAAGTCATTTGATTCGAGTGTATATCAGCTCATCTTTAGCTATAATGTTTTCTATTCATGCGATTGCTTCTATTTTACTTCAGAGCATTAAAGATATTGTGTGTGTGTTTAGAACAGTTAGAAAAAAAAAGAGGTATAAAATGACAAAATAGGTGACAAGTTCATTGAAAATTGCCAGAAAGAAATATGACAGTTTATTGGTACTGGACAAAATTTAAAGAGAGTGAATGATTATCGTGCTGGATAACTAGGTCCCGAGGAGGTTGGTCCTGGAGAATGTTACACCCAGCCAAGAGCAAGAGACTACAGAGGTTTGGTCAATGTGACCCGCAGTGGTCGAACTTGCCAGCGATGGACCCTTCAGGCTCCTCACCGACACAACAGGATTCCTTCAAATTACCCACACGCAGGGTTGGGAGATCACAACTACTGCCGCAACCCTTCTAATGCGATCTCGGCCTGGTGCTTCACAACAGATACAAACAGAAGATGGGAGTACTGTGATATTGGTGAAGCACGGGCCACTTGTCAAGCTGTGGTCACCTCTACGTCTGGTAGGATTTCCTGTTATTGTGACTTCTTGTTTTATCTGAAAACAAAAGAAGAAGAAAACCTTTAAAAGTTTTCAATAGTGTGTATGACCATATCTGGTGACATAAGAGTAAGAGACCGTCATTGAAACCATGCCGTTTTTATTTGTTAGAGTTCAGCATATTTACATTTGCATGTATTTAATAATTACATTGCGGCTTTGTACCCTTGAGTCTGTTTATACCTAACTCCTGATGAAGTACCAAGCCATGTCGAAGTCAATCCAAGTCAACTGTGTCATTTTCGTAAATGTTCACCTCGTAGCTAAATGAGATTAAAATGAATTACGTTACTCAACGGTTATCAGAAACACATACATCGACTATATCTATTACGTAAGTTATGACAACAATCGATTTATCCTTTTAGAACATAATTGCTTAATTGTTCCCGCGAATTAGAATTTCAACTCCTCACTTTTTTTTTTTCTCGTAGGTTGTTTCTTTTTTTTTTAGTAATCGATTGAAGGTAGACTTTCTGATGATTTGTAGATTTTGATTTGATTTATTGGTTTCTGTATCATCATTGTACATGCACATTCATGTACAAACATGAATATATTTCTTCATTGCTTTTGCACAATGTACAGCAAAACGTAGAACAAACATACAACAATGAATAATAAAGTGGGGCTACAGCATGAGCGTGGCTTGATTTGCGTGCAGCCCCCGTAAGTACATAAAATACACATCGGAAGGAGAAAAGGAGGGATGACTTGCACAGAGATAGGATAGTTGAACGGAGAAAGTAGATGTATGCGAGCACAGAGGTTGTCTGTGGTGAAGGTACGCATGCATTGGACGTAAAGGGGATTCTGCGCATTTCGCACTTATTTTCCTTATCAAATGATCCAGGGAAGATTGTTGCTTTCTTCGATTTCCTTCAGCTGAATGTCAAACTAAAGATCTGTAAAATAAAAAGAAATAAAAAAACAACAAAAAAGAAACACTGATCGCATGGTCATGTAGTGTTGTTATCTTTCTTTCTAAGTGAGGGAGAATAAATTGTTGCCTAACTTTTTCACTAAAATAGTAATGTCTTTGCTCAGCTACAAGATTCTTTGTAATTTGTTCGTTTGTTTGTTTGCTTGCTTGCTTGCTTTTAAGAATAGCTTGCGCCCCCTCCCCCCCCCCAAAAAAAAATAATAATTTGACAAGAAGCGGTCATTGTTGGTAAACATCCCTTTGCAATTCTCTGTGCCTTGAAAAACCTGAAGATACCAATGATGACAGCCGTCATACTCCTGAGGTTTATTTCCCTGTGTTGCCCAAACCGGTGGATTTCCTCATGCTGTAGGGATATCATTTGAAAACAAAAATCATATCAATTAATCAATATAAGCAATTCATATTAATATTTGTCTCCAGAAGCAACACCGTTGATAACTTGTGAGCAGAGTCCCTGCTTGAACGGAGGAACGTGTCTCAACCAGGCATGCACTTGTCCGTATGGATTCGGCGGATCATTCTGCGAACGAGGTGTGTCTAGGTTTAGGGCTATGAATTACCACCTTTTTCAGATTAAAAGTATTTTCTTTTTTTGTCAAGTCATAAAACTTTGAGTTCCAAAGGGTAAACATTAATCACAGAGATTCATTGACCATCACCGTGTTATAGCCCGATTTTTTATTTTTTTTTTTTTGGGGGGGGGGGAATCGAATTTAGTGGGGTTTTTAGGATAATTCTGAAAGGGAATCATAATTATGGTGAGATGTTTACATTTTGAAGCGGCGGCTATTCTACGAAATCAAATATATCGTTTCTGTAATTTATCACAGTTTTTTTTTTATGGATGTTTATTTTCCAACAGCTAAGTAACGAAGCATGTCATGTACTTGCTCCTTCCAATTAATTTCCATCGGCACGAATTCGCTTTGTTGTTTCTAAGTTGGGCAAAACCTCCCATTCTACAGAGATTTTCTCTCATCGTTCACTCATCGGAAGCTAAGTGTATCGCTTCCGCCATCGGCCACTCATCGGAAGCTAAATCTATCGCTTCCGGCCACCCACCGAAGTGTGTCGGATCGCAGTCCGATGAATCCGACTTCTGTTAGTCGACAATCAGGTCAGTTGACAGACATGTCAGGCGGTGACCTGATGAGACAAGGTTGTCCGATGAGGATCGCGCGCGACATTGTATGACACTCACGTGATACTCGACCAACCAAGTCGGATATCTCAGACTGCGATCCACTACACTTCGGTGGGTGGCCGGAAAGAACAGTCTTTACGTCTGATGAGTGACCAATGAGGGGAAAAAAATCTCTGTGGAATGGGGTAACTTTTGTGACCAAATCATGCATAAAATCTGAATGCTTCATAGGAGCAGTCTATGCAACATAAAGCCTCCATAAAACAATGGTACGGTAGAGGGAAATCATAATTATGTAAGGCTTGCATTGAATAGCTCCTTGGTGATATCAAATCTTTAGCCATCTGACAGCGAAGCATAGCAATGCAAATGGTTACAATACCACAAAGAAGACACCGCTGTCTTCCAATTAACCCTTTCTGTTTCAGTGAGTCGTCTCTGCATTCATTTTACACATAAACGTTTAGACTGGTAATTAACGTGGTAAGCAGAGGGTTAAGAAATGAAAACAGGGGAATCAAAGCCAGTAACATTTGTCCTGCTTACTACGACTTTATGCTGTAAAATAATGCAGTTGATTGCAGTCACTATTAAAACAACATTGGTATGTAATATTGCCTGACTTCCGGACATCATTTTGGGAATAGACTGCAGGCCCTAAATACTCCATCTTTCATTGACATAAGAAGATTTCTTGAAAGACTTTGTATATAAACAAAAAGTAAATACATTTGCCAAGACGATAGTTCATTTTACAATTTCATACGATCTGTGAGATTGACTGAACCGAAAGACCCGGAACAATTAACTAGCACCACCAGTGAAATTAAAAAAATAGGGAAACCAACAAGCCCCCACCGCAAACGCTTCATCATATATATCTGTATATTCATAGGCAAAACAAGGAAAATATCTTAGATCAGGATAGCACAGATTTTATTTTGATCCCCCCCCCAAAAAAAAAAAAATGTGCATGAGGAATAGAAATGGATGTTTTCGAACTTAAGAACGTTTTACATCTTCAATGTCCATCTTACCAATTTGAAGGAAATTCCCGTGTGAATACTCATCAGTGGCCATTGAAGCTTTATAACTTTACTAATAAAAATTCTCACACACACTGATATTCTAATTTTTACTGACAGCATATTTCATGCATTTCTAAATAATGTTGATAGTTTCTACAGTTCTGTTCCTACCAGTATTTTCCCCTCGAGTGTAATGCAATGTGCATTTTCTGGTCAATTACCTCTAACCTCCTTTCTGCTACCGATTTCTTAGTGGACTGTGGGCAGGATGCCTGTCAAAATGGAGGCACCTGTCAGGAAAGCGCCTGTGTCTGTCCGCCTGGGTTCTTCGGTACATTCTGCGAGGAGGGTAAGTATGTTTTGCCCCGATTAACTCCTAACGTCTCAAAGTTCATCTCTCCACAGGCCTACACGCGTCAACATACATGTATATACACCTATGGTGTTAATACTGTAAGCTGTTTTACATGTCCAAAAACTACTCGCTCAGTTACAACGTACAGCAGTAGGGTCTAGGCAGTGCATTCGTGACACTCTGTGTTCTCTTTTGGAACCATGAAAACATGCTTAATAGCGTCGTTTGTGTAAAAGGCATGTGTAGTGAATATTTCAACTTGTTGAGTAGTGCCAAAAGGGGTCCCCAACCAAGGGGACACCCAGAAAAATATCAGATATTCTACCGGGAGCTTCGATGGGTGAAAATGCGTCGATGGGGAACCTAAAGGACGTGGCTTTCACAGCTGGACAGTGGAGTTTCTGCCTGGACCAGTTTCCCCCATTCGTCCACAGCCACCGCGATTTAACTGCCAGGATCTCATCTTCCGATTACGTGGATAAGATGAAAGAGGTTGGTAGATTATGTAATTAATGGAGAGTTTGATCGCAAAACGACATATCTCCATTTTATCTGTCAACTAGAAAGCTGCTTAAATGACCCTTTCTGTGCCAGTGTGACAAATGTTCACAAATTTTACACACAAATCTATGCACAGGATACTAATGTGGCAAGCAGAGGTAAAAAACAAGAAATGTCTTAAGAGAATATAGAAAATTTGTCATCACAGGTTATCATTAAAAATATCCCTTATAATGTTACAAGTGAGGTATCGTAGGAAAGATAATATTTTGCCCTTTGGGTTGATTGCCTTTGAAATAGCAGGCAAGTAGATTTGCAAATAATCTCTTCAAATCATATCATAGTTGATGTTGAACCCAGTGATACGCGATAGATACAGTTAGACATGTTGTAGTCAAACTGACCTGACTTTATGCTAGACAATCATTATAACCTGTTTCTAAAGACTTTGCTTTCTGTTTTTCTCTTCGCTAATATGTGTGTTGTAATGGTTGGATCTTGGTCCTGATGTTGCAAATTACTAAACATGATGACGTTGTTTTTCCCCCTGCTGTCGGATTAATAATATGTCACTTTCAGAAATTAAATGTTGCTTTATAACTTATTCTGTAACGTAATAACGTTATGTCGTTGGTAGAAGTGTCTGGTCTTTTTTTCTATGAGCTATTATTTTATTAACAAATAATGCACAATATAGTCAAGTGTTTCGCATGAAATCATGTATTGATATTTCCTCATTTGCTCTCTTTTGGGAGGTATTTTAATTTCATTTCATTTCATTTATTAGGTTTCCACACAAATCACACAGTGTTGTGTTTACAACATCCATCAGTAACAATGTAAAGTAATACATAAGATTAATTAATATAAATAATTAATGTCCGGGTCATCTTCTGCCAACTGTATACTATTTTCCTTCCTTACACATTTTGACTTGCCAGCAGACCGAATAGAAGACGACGGCAGGGTACTACGTAAGACGCATGTCAGCTCTGTATCAGACGGATAAGGCGCCACAACGTGAGTTTTGTCTTCGTTATGGTCACTATATTCAGCCACTGTGCTTTTTCAAAACGTATCAGAGAGGTGACATTAAGCTGTTACTTAGGGGAACCTGGCAACCTGTCCTGCCTGTGTATTATGTCTATCGAGATTACAGAATTGAGTATGGAACAGGTTACATGAACGTGTTAATTTACTGCAGTACAAAATTCTGTAACAATGTAACAATGAATGTTAACAATAAAGAGGCTGACAACTAGTAATGCAATATTGATGACACAGTATTCCTGTGCAATACCTTTTCCTGAAAGAACCGATTTTATATTCTAATTAGCGTCCAAATAAAAGTGAATAATCATTTTAATGATATTGATGCCATGGATGCTGCCAAGAGCCTTTAAAAGCACACGTCTGTTCAGTACTTAAAAGAAAACGGTACTGAAATTTTCTAATTGTCTGATAATTCTAATCTACATTTTTCGATGCCTACTACTGGAAAGAGACGATTGTAAAACCCAGGATAAGCCTGTAATGATTTTTTGAAAAAAAAAAAAAAAAATGAAAACAAGCAAGCCATGGAACGATCCACACAATTTGGCCTACGTCACAGGTGCTCTTGGTGCACAACTCCGACATTAGCAAGACGAACTACATAATGCCAATTTACTGATGAAATCTCACACGAAGTACTGCAAAAGCTGTTATTTAATATAATTGCAATATGGAGCTATAATAAACATGTTAAACAATATCTATTAATCTTTAAAAGCAATCTCTTCAACAGCTTTTCATTTAGATAAAACTTGTGGGGAAATTCCAGATAATATGCAAAATGAAATTGGCATCGTTATCCGAACGTGCTGCCCATAGTTCTTCTAAAACTGTGTGTAAGTAACGTTACGCATTGGTGATCATGATCGAGCGATGGTTGTTCGCCAGTTCAAACTATCTAACGTAGATGAGGGCTGAGTGAATCTAAATCCAAATGTAGATAGACTCTCTTCAACGGCACGCACGATTTACGCTTAGTAAGATGAAAACGGTACCCAGTACACATAGACTCTGAAATACTAGAACTAGGACTAGGACTACTGAGCAGTCAAGGAGTAGGTTCTACGTGGCAGTCCAAGTTTTGATGAGTAGGCCCTACACCCACTCACCGTCGACATTGCAGCTGTAGGCCCTATGTGCACAGCGCTAATAAGGCACAGCGTAACGTTGCATACCCCTGCTGCCAGAACTTGAAGAAAGTCCAGACAAAAGTCCAGACTCCAGATCTAGATCTGGACCCTTGTCCTGCAGGCACTGTTGTTCCTGTGCTGGATTTTTCAGGTAAGGTATCTGCTTTATGGATTTCCGATGTTTTATAGTCGAGATAAATCTCATAGTGGTGTTATTTACACCAAGGACTAATGTTAGATCTAACAGTTTGTTTCAGGAGGCCTACTAGGACCCATATCTCGGAAGAGTGGCCTGACCACGTAGATTCTAACACAGTGTCGCCGCTTCGCGATCCCAGCGCTGGTGTAGGTATAGTGCTAGCGTACTTCCGTATCCATGTAGATATCTCAAAATTCACCTTGCCAAATGGCACCAAGCTCACAGGAAATACTTTATGATTCATATCCAACAGCTCACGTTAATTGGAAACAAATCACACGTCGGGAAGCGTAAGTGTAGATGTCGACTTTCCTGTCGGCGTCGCTAAAAATAATCTGCTCTACGACTAACACGAGTGATTGCGGCCAGGCCCTACCTACCTCAGCTGCGCACGCACAAACTGAAGTCTTTCAAGTAATCGGGGGCAATAAATAAATTTACTAATTATTTGTGGTAAGTTGAATGAAAAATGTAGTTCCTGTTATCAAACAAGTCGCAAAAATCACTACACTTTTGAGTTTAGTTCTCGCGTAAATTCCCCGTTCGCACAGTACTAGTCGGCTGACTTCAGTTCTAGATTGTGCATCTTGCGTTTGCCAAGATCTCTCGCGAAGAGTGAGTTTTTTTTTTTTTTTTTTTTTGAGTGACGACTTGAAATTCGACGTCAACATTGATACTTCTCGATTACTGATTTCGTTCAAATATAAGAGAATACTTAGAAATATGCTATGAAGTATATCCTGTAATCTTGGTGCGATTTGGTTTAGTGAAATTTGAGATATCTACATGGATAGAACAGTACACAAGCGCCGCCTGCTAGCTAAATTAGGCCTAAGCGTCGTCTGCTACTCGATACCAATGAACGCACGCGTATGCGAGCACTTGTAATCAGTAATAGTGAGAGCACCTGTGACATCATAACATCCGGGCTCGTCAGCTCATTAGCATAATTCTCACCTAAAAAGTTCAATTTTTAACATTAAATTACGGACTTAATCGTTATGAAATTTTGATTCTGTTTGCACCGCTGGGTCTTTTAGAAGTAAACGAACAACATATAAAAAAGTAAAAAACCGGTACAATGCCCTTTTAAAGGCTTTGTAAAGCCCCTTTTACACTTTCACGGATTGCTACACGGATGACCACGGATCGTCGTCCGTGGTGTTCCGGCATGCAAAATATCGATTTTCATCTCAATGACGGTGTGAACACGATACCAACTGGGTGTCTACACGGACAAGTACGGAGGCTACACGGACAAGTACGGTGCGTACACGGACAGACAAGGAATGTACGCGGACCACAGCGGAAACGATACGGAGGCAACAAGGATATCAAAGAAGAGCACGGATGCAACTGGGTCCCTTCGAGGTCATTACACAGATATCCCTAAAATGTTGACAGATGACATTTGCTTTTGCTTTTGATACTCTATCTTTCTCGGACGACATATCTCCAGAGCTAAATATAACAAGCACACCAGAAATCTGCAGCAGCGTACATACTTCTCTGTTTGTCGACACCATTAAGGCATATCTCTTTGTTTCAAACTCTCATTTTTCTGGAAAATCAAGACATAAATAAAGCAAAACAAAAATCAAAACACACAGAAAGAAGAAAAAACAGCAAGGAGGTATGTGTGGGTCACTTAAGCTTCTCCGGCGACCACTAAACGAACGGTAGGCCTATGAGGGGTTGGCTGTACTGATGGGGGAAGATGTGAGTAAATTTCACGGACTTTATGAGCTTGTATTGGCAAAATACACGAATATTTCATCCCGGATGGCGCCGATGCTAATGCGGACGTCCCGATGTCTTCACGGATTGTCCTAGAATGAGTACGGAGGCAACACGGAGTAGCCGATGCCTACGAGCAAACGAGGAAGGAATACGGAGGCAGCACGGAGTAGACGTTGCCAACAAGGAAGAGTTTGTATTGATTTTCATCCGTGATGTCCGGGATGAAAAATTAAGCAAGCTTAATTTTTTCCGCGGACATGCCGGATGATCAAGGATAATGCCGGATGACTTCACGGAGTCAATACGGTCATGCCGGAAACAGTACGAATGATCCCGGATCGACGATCCCTGGTCATCCGTGATGCGATCCGTGAAGGTGTAAAAGGGGCTTAAGGTAAATACATTTTTATAGCATGATGGCATAAATAAAATTGATAAGATCTTCTTCATAATGCGAAGGAGTTCAGTGATTGCTCGTTTTACACATGCAGCTTATTCTCTCTATCAAATGCGTTTTCTTTGTATTACTATCATATGTCACAGGTGTCGGCCAAATTAAGCACACCGAACTTCACCTCCCGTGTGTGAGGCTCCACGTATCGCCGATCCCTACCAACAGCTATTCTTTACTACTTATGAAGGAGTTAAAAAGAAAATGACACGGACGCGTTCATGTCAGTCCGCCAATTGCACTTACAAGGTAGTAGCCCTTCTTTGCAACCATCTTGAGATTAGAGAGAAGAAGTTAGACCAACACGAGGAGAATATTAAATATCCAAACAAAGAAAGAATCCTCTTCGAATGTGTGAAGAATATTGACCTGAGAAGAAAAAAAAAATATCGTGACAAACACACCAAAAAACTTATCTCCCCCGCCTTTTGTACTGTCACCTGAATAATTATGCTCGAGAAAATAAATGAACGGAGTATGGAGCGCCTCTGAAGATGCAACAGGAAAGAAAGAGAATGAAAACCTGAAGTTTCCATAGTGAACTGTATCTTGTTAAAGGTCAAATCAACGATCATATAGCAAGCGATGCTGTTGTTCGAAATCACACGCCGTATACCGTGGGAATATTTGAAGATGCTCGCATAGGGGATTGAAGATGTCTGTGACGCTTAATACAAATCCAATGTTTGAAGTCAAAGAAATCCTGCTATTTTCTGCGCCATAAAACGATGGATATTAGTTGTTGTAAAGAAGGGTTACTGCCTAAAATCATTATCAGAAATCATTTGTGCCAGAATGTCTTAGATTTAGTTTACATCTCAAAAGCTGCTTTGCTTGTTTCTTTATTGTCATACCCCCCCCCCCCCCCCCCCATCGTTGCAGCTGAATCTGGACCAATTTCGCTGGTTGGTGAAATAACAGGCATAGTTGTAGCAGGGCTGTCTGCTGAGCTATCTATTATGGGGATCGGTTGGCACATCTTCAAGAAGTGGAAAAGAGCGCAGGAAGAGCAGGAAGAGAGCGACGGAATGTGCTTAAGTGGTCGACGTCCTTCAGCTCAAGCTAGCCATGACCATGTAAGCATGCAGCCGATTTGACATTAGGTGCTGTCGCTGTTGCAGACTCTTTGTTTGTTTTGTTTTGTTGACGTTTTTAAGTACATTGAATAGCTACGAATTCGATTTCATGCACACACACGTTCGCAGACAACACACACTCGCAATGAAGTACATAAGATGGAAAATATCTTTATTAGAATGTCTAAGTATATCAATATAATCGATGTAACTCTCCACATATATCGATATACATGTATGGTATAATAGAAATTGATAAACCTACATGTTTTATATGTTTTGATATAAATTAGGCATTTTCATGCTCGTGCTCAGTTAATAAATACGAAAACGATATGACATATTGCTATGTACAGAAATGTCGGATCTGCGACGTCTGCTGTGTCGACAATTGCTACCATGAAATATCTGCACGACTGAGATTATTTCTGTACGTAAATGTGGTAAATTGTGTAGATGACGCAATCACATTCACTGTCACACATCAAGTAGATATTCCATGGTTTAGAAAAAGAACAAGAACAATAGCAAAAATGTAACATAAAGACTGTGTTACAGCAATGCCCTCTTTCTATTTTGCTCCCAGATTCCTCTTCGGGAGTGGCTGAAGTTGGTAAGCGACGAAGATGACGAACGCCGTCGAGTCGAGCTGCGTGATGAAATAATTCGCGCTCTGAGAAGGCTAGACTTCCCGGGAGACGAAAAAGAAAGAATGGAAAAGGAGAAAAGGAGGGAAGAGGAGGAATAACCTTCTCTTGTTGTTCCTGATGTCGGTAAATGTTGAGTTATTTCACTGACTGCTGGGAAATGCTTAATATCAATCATAAATATACACATGCATAGGTTACAAAAGATCTAAGAGACTTTAAAACTGAACAGTTATTAACGTAAAAAAAATCCAATACAAAACAGATGAACGTCATTTTAAATGTTTCTAAAGTTAGGTCATCATCACATAGAAAAGAGAAGATTGTTTAAATGCTGCCGTATTTAACACATAAAGAAAATTCAACATGCTTTCACTTTTCTAGCTTCATGAAAACTAGGAGCACTTGACTTACAGCTTTCAGTTAGCAGGGGGATTATAACTATCTTTTTTTATGGAATGTGTAATTTTCATGAAAATTGATTTTCTTTATTTTTATTTTATTTTATTTATTTATTTATTTATTTATTTATTTATTTTTTTTTTTTGGGGGGGGGGGGTAATTCTCTTTCTATTTTCTCTTATTGTTGTCCACACATGACGTCAGGAACTCTAGCAGTCTCCTACTCCAGTGGTTCCGAACACCAAAACTTTGAAATTCATAACTGTTGCATCGATTGTCCGATTTTCCTCAAACTTTTACTGATGTGTTCTACTACTATTACTGCTTTCACTCAATCCACATTGCTCTTTGGGTTTTGCTTTCCTTTAAAAAAAAAGGTCATTAGATAATAACTGGCCGTATTTCCTACTGCACACGTTCTTGATATAGTTGGAGCTCTAATCGTCAGTCTTCGTCAAATGTATCGCTTTCGCAAGCTCTCAAAATGTTGTAATAACCCAGTAACAGAACATCCCCTCACAAAAAAAAAAAAAAAATCAAACGACCTTCAACATAAGATGTTGTTCCTTTTCTCTTGCCTGTAGTATGTGAGATTTCTCTATCATGTTATTATATTCAAGGCATTGTGACGGTACCATTTCTTTGACTTTAACAATATTAGTTGCAAAATTAGGAAGAACTGAGATTACTTTTTCTTGTGATAATGAAATTGTAACAAAGCATGGATGATAATCATTGGCTTCCATTACATTTTGTAAAATCAAACTCTTGGCTGTCTCAACCAATGTTCAAGAGAAGAGACCTAAATAATGAGAGAGAGAGAGAGAGAGAGGAGGGGGGGGGGAGAGATGGAGAGAGGGAGTGAATGAAATGGAGTACCATTGATAGAAATACAATACCTTAGTAGATATCATCTCTGTTGCAGAATGTGTTGAACTCCGAAAATACAAGTGATAATTAATGATTAACAGAATGATGACTAATATATATGAATATATAATTACATAATATATTATTATGTTTGCAATGGCAGCCTTGATCTTGAGACTGTATTTCTCCTCCAGCTTAATTGTATAGACTGATTCTTTTCCAAAATTGATCTTTTTCGATTTACCTATGTAAGAAGAAAAAAAAAAGATGAACAACTCACGCCTAAAAACAACAACAAAACAAAACAAAACAGGTTTAAGCTGACGAGATGTGTCCTTTAAAAGGTACTCCATACTATTCATATGTAGATTTCATTTCTTCTTTGATTTCCCATCTCCATGGGCATTCTCATGCTTTGGAATCGTACTTTGGTTGATTGCATATCGACTGCTTAGTTACCGATGAGACGAGGTCACTATTTATGAGACGACTTTAATTACAATTAATATTCTTTTGGATCTGCAAGACTTACGAGGCTATATAGCCTAATATAACATTCCTTGCGTTCAGTTCACCTCAATTTAATTGCATTACTGCTATCATTATTATTGGTATTATTATTATTACTACTATTACTACTACTACAACTACAACTACTTCTATGTTGATGCTGTAATCAATATAAAAATGGAGAAGCAAATGAGGGTTGCAATTTTCTAAACAACCCGACATTGAACAAACTTGAATGACAATAACCATTGGTTGTTTGTCAAGCACAAGAATGTAACATAGTGCATCATATCGAATATGGAGGGGATGTTTCATCGTGATTCATACCCGAAATGATTTTTTACATTACTTACTGGAATGTAAGGTTCATGACTACGGGGGAAATGCTGTATACCATGTTTATTACAGTTCAATAAATGTGACACTAAACCTAATATACGACCCTGGAAAATCTTGGCTGTGATGTTATTAAAATGAAAATGATTTTATTTTTAACCCATTGTGTGTAGATTTAGTATTTGCATGACGATCTGTGTGTATTTAATAATGCTTTGATAATGCTAGAAGAATGCAATCTGTAAACAGATATATTCACTCAGCAAACTAATTACGAATAGAAAAGGTGTTTATCTCATTACTTCAAATCTGCATATTATATCAAATATTTTTGTCCGAGAGATGATTTTAATTTTTGCCCACTTTTTTATTATATAATTCCTTAAAGAATAAAATTGACCTTTTAGCAAAATAAACAACAAAAAACACGTTTTTCCCTTTATTTGAATACCTGCCAGTGCCCCCCCCCCCCCTCCTCGCTTCCACGATACTTCCCTTGTATTCCACTAGGGGACAATTTGAATATGTAACAATCGCACTATCACACCTGTAACAATCACTGTAGTACACCTCTGGCAATGCTGCTATCACACACACACACACACAAAAAAAAACAACAACAACAAACAAACAAACAAAAAAACCCTGCAAAACTGCAACACTGTTTTTAGCATCTAGTTCGTTTGTTCGCCTGCACTTGTATTTGTGAAAGCTTTTCTATACTTCCGAATATCATTGTGTTATTTTTCCCAATATAATCTATCCTACAAGGTTACTGTTTTTTTTTATATGCTCTTCATTCTAGACATCTGTTGGGACCTGCGCAGACACACATACGTATAAATATCAGTTGTATTTGTTTGTAACATAAATTTACATACTTGACCATAGTTCTGATGCATGGATGGCGATAAACATTTACATTGTAAACAAAATGTGTATTTGCTGTCGATTGAAATGCATGTGTGTGTGTATGTGTGTTTTACGGTCTAGGGAAATTACTTCCTATGGACAATTACCCTGCACCGTTCCTCTGCCGAGTAACTGATAAGTGGGAATCATTGGGAATGCTAGGGGATGATTGTTCCAATTCTTGTGGGATTTATTTAAGAGTACATTATATATCTATTTTTGTGTGAAAATTATTTGCTTCAGAACCGTCTCATATTCAAGTAATGTGCAGTTTAATGGTTCCAGGCTAGCATGCCTGTACAGTGACGGGGCATAAAAACTGCACATTACTTGAATATGAGACCGTTCTGAAGCAAATAGTTTTCACACAACAATAGATATATAATGTACTCTTAAATGAATCCAACAAGAATTAGAACAATCATCCCCCAGCATTCCAACTGATTCCCACTGGTCAGTCACTAGCCATCCCCTTTAACCTTAATCGTAATCATGAACCTAATCTAATTGCATATTCGTGCAGACAGACATAATATACGCGCTTTTGTGCGCATGTGTTCGCATGAATTGTGTTCGTCTTTTATGGGCCTGCATGTGATTGTGTGCGTGATTAGAGAGACGCCAGTGATAGAGAAAGAAAAATGTAGCAAGAGAGAGAGAGAGAGAGAGAGAGAATGATCTTGTCAAGGTGACTATTATAGCGATGAAATTTGACAACACCTTATTGATCTAAGCAAGATTTATTTTTTCTTCTCTCAGTTACATAATCATTGCAAATACTATGGACACTTACCATCACCACATCCATTCATTCCTGAATTACCTCAATATTTATAATATATTTTATTTACCTCAAAATTTCACTTCAATATACTAAACACTGCCATCGCAAAATTAACTAATGCCTCTATGGCAAGAATTGGTGCTTTTAGACTCTTGTAATATGTCCGTCTAACGTTGACACAAATAGGGCCTATACGCAATGGTTTAAGCCGATCATATGGGTTATATCTTCGTTGGTGAGTATTTCAGTGGTCATTGTCGTCTTGAAAATGACAAGGGGGGGGGGACATATTACCGTCATGTTAGTTACATTTCTAAATATCCAGTGATATAATTTTTGTTTCATTTCAAACAAACATGCCATATTACAACTCATGTGGATAAAAGATGAAAACCCACGTGTAGGAAATGCATGCGGATTTCCTACTTTGAAATCCATTCCAATGTATAAAATCGGTTTTGAATCAGAAGGTTATTTCTTCTTTTTTTAAAAATCAGAACTATGTGTATTTACATCAGCTTCCAGTCTTTTCATTTTAAGTGCTTTTACTTTGTTGTATTATTTATTTTCGTTTACATTTCGACAGCAAATCCAGAAACTAATAGTATTGATCATAAATGCAAGATCATTGATAATTATTAAATCAAATCATGACAAGTAAGTGCAGGAGACCACTATCTTAATTTTTTTTTTTTTTTTTTTTACGGCAACTTCTATACAAAATGCATTTGATCAACGTGTCAGTTGCACTTTTGAGTTTCGTAGTGAAAAACAACGGCAACCACAGCAACAACAACTAAATGAGCAGAATTGAGCAGCTGTGCAAAGGTGAAATATGAGATTAATTTCATCTTGGGTAACTACGTGTTCATACATATAGAATACAAGAGTGTATAATTTCGATATGACATTTTATCCTGTTTTTTTTTTTTTTTTTTTTTTTTTGGTCTTGTGATTCTCCTAGCGGACTAACAACTTTTCCGGAATGGAGGGAGCCGAGGCTTCAATATCTTGACTCTGTTATGCTGACGGGAATTAAGGTTCATTTATGTTCTATGAGGCCCTGCATTTATTATTCTAAGTACTCCGACGACAATGATACCCTCAACTTGCCATAAGGCATCTGCTGAAATATATTGTAGTCTGCTCCTATACAATGAATTCAGAGTTAAGATTCTCTTATTATTTGCACGATCCCATCAAGATGACCATAAGTTAAAAGAGTAATATTTCTCACGAAACAAAATTACGTTCATTTTGGCACAATGCTTAAAATCAATGTATGTGTGGTGTACCATGGCGAAATTCTACCTTTAAATGAAAGTCAAATGGACATACAGGTACCACTTCGTGTAAAACATTTTTTTTTTTTTAATCCGAAAGCTACAATTTGAATGTATATAAGTAAGGCCCATGACATTTATCTTGTATACGAGAAAGATCAATTATGACAATACTAATTATAAAAAAAAAATCAAATAATGTCACGCTACAAGACGCTGAGCTGCCGCTTTGTAATGCCATATAATTAAGTAATATCACACTTTATTGTCCCTTTGTTTCTGTGCGACACCAACACTTAAGGCAAATGATGACATCAAAAAACCCAAGATATGACAATTATTGTAAACCAATCTTCGAGATAAGAAAATCCGAAAAACATTGTTTTTGCTTTTTGTTTTTGTTGTTGTTGCTGTTGTTACAGTTAAAGACCTGAGAGCGATTGGATTCACGGGATAGGAAAGCTGGTCCGATTTGGATATATTCCAAAATCCTCAAAGCGAATTATGCACAGCATTGTCACTGATCTTTATGTTAGTGTACAGAGTCACGTAGCCGCAATATTTTCTCGACTGAAGTCGGCCGTTCCTAAAGAGCTTACGCTTCTAAGCGCGTGTCCGCACTCAACTATTGTTGAGTGTGTGTGCGTTGGTAGTCGCACAAAGCATTATTTCAAGATTTAACAAAAAGAGTGAAATTTCCACCTTCCAACCGAATTATGCCTAGTCCATACGCCGATATACTTGACCTGTAGAGGGTCGGGATCGGTCCATTCTATGAAGGGGGAACGGTTACCATGGCGACCCATCCTGAAATGACCCTTGTAAAATGTTAACCAGAAGTGATCGTACTCTGGAATACCAGATAGCTTGGCAGCGGATGTGTGCTCGATGATGTTCACATTGCACAAATGTCCCTTGCTTGTCGCCCCTGAGCAATTTCGCTGTATCCTGGCGACTCCATCCGGGATGTCAGAAGATACTCCTGGTTCCGTGCAGAGATAGGAAATACAAGGTGAAAAAAAAAAAAACAAAACATTTAAATATGTTGTCTTATGTTTGATTATAACTTGCTCTCATGCATAGTCAGACATAATTATGATGTAAATTCTCCAGTAGGAGGTCGTTGTTCAATTCGAATGCAAAGGATACGATGTTCTATTGATTCAGTACTTTTGTAGATGCTTTATGTTGTTGTAAAGGACAAAGAATCAAACCCTACACATTTTCAGCAAGTTATGTTTCATTTTGCGTTACAACCGAGGTGCAGCTGCTTGCAACCCAAACAGTTTATGCAACAGGCCCCGAGATCAGAACATACGTTCACGTTCATCTTCTTTACACTGCCACCAAACTTCACACGACATATATAGCACTAGTCTAAGTCCTCTGTGGTAATTTCTATGCAAAATCTATTTCCATGGCATACAACACGGAGTAGCTGGGTGCATGGTTGGACTTTGAATAATTCATGAAAGTAAGTGAGGGAAAATGCTGCCCTCTTTTGTCAATGGGCATGGCTTATAGAAAAAAAAGAGGAAGAAAGAAAACAACAATAACAATAAACAGAACAGAAAACAAAAACAAAAACTACACCCTTAGCATAATTTGGATTATTATTGTCATAAGGTATAAAGTATCACCCCCTCCCGCATAGGAAGTTAGTTGATGTTTTAAATAGTTTACCGATGCGATACATATCGGGTACACCAGAGATCTCCCCAGAGAAGACGAGATGCGCGTCGAACTTGGTGCTGACTTCAAAATCCATAGCCAAGGAGTTATTGAGTAGGTAGAAACCAGGAAAGGCGAAATCCCTGTAGAATCTTTCCTTGTCGGTGTGGATTACTTGGCAGCCAATAGGATTTCATTACCAACATTAAAGGCATCATCTACCATTTGAAAATGAAACAAAAACCAAGCATTAGTGCTGTAAAATAGTTCTAGAATGTGAGTTAGGGATAGAAACAGCCATGACTGTAATAATTTGAATCCATACAATCGATGTTAAGTACAGTCTAAACAATAGTTACAGTAAGAATGCTTCCAGACTAAACCGTCTACAGTTACGGTTTATTGAGAAAAATACTGAAATCTCTTTATATTTTAGGCTTTATTGCGAAAATTTTACATGGTATGATGTTTTGTGATACAACAGACCTACACATATCCATCAAATGTGATATCATGATTTTTTTTTTTTTTTAATCACTGCTCCCAAAAGTAGACTGGATCTTTAACCTAGGCAGGGTTGTTAAAGGCAATACCACAAATGCTTGTTTGTCTGTTTGATTGCCTTATTTTTTTTCAAAGTAATTTCATACATGTATCAGAATTCTTTTCAGTGCACTGTAATACCAGAAAACATCAATACATAAATTACAATACACATGTCGATTCAAAGGAGAAAAGACAGATATGTGCGTTGACTCTATTACCGAGATATATTGTATAACCAAATTAGCAAATAAAAATTGTGAAGAAGGACTGTCACTATAAGCGGATGCTTGAACACGTGGCAGCCTAGGAAACATATGCGTCTTCATATCTTGTTTAGCAGAATGTAGATAAAATATAATATTGTATGGAAAGACTTTGAGTTTGACATCGAGAGTGAATTGAGTGATGACAGTGACAATGACACTGATAGTGACAGTGGCAAAGTCGGAGTGGTAGAAGAAGCGAGGGAGAGGCGACGGATATGGAAGGCCGCTGCGGACACAACTCGTTTGGGGCATACATGGAAATGAGCACACTGCCTCTCCATACGTATGCCCCAAACGAACGACGTCCGCAACGGCCCTCCATAGACGGAGCCCACTGTGTGGATGGAGTGGTAGCACAGCGCACATTTCGTGACGTCATAATTTTGGTCACCAAAATTTCGCCGTCAGATCGGATTCTGGTGGTCTAAAAATGGTCTCAAAACACCACCTCTTCGTCGTTCTGGAGATGTTTTTACCTACTGAAAGTAAATTATTCATATTCCTAGAGACTTAAGCTTTCCAGAAATGTATAAATCACCTTGTTTATGAATATCGTCCTTTTTCTCTCGTTCACCATACTTTAAATATAGTACCACTTTCCAACCTCAAGCTTGCCGAGTATGATGACTGAGTCAACTGAGTTATACCTTCAAAAGAAACCAAAAATTGAGAAAAAGAAAGTGGAAAAGAGAATGAGATTATATTTCACACGTGAAACATCTCCCAAGAATCTCACGTGTGTCTTGTGTAAAAATATATGCACTGAGATGTTAACCTCCCCATATTAGAAAAAAAAAACACCAACAAACAAACATAACAGAAATTACAGATTTGTCATCAGGATTTTGTTGTTTTTATTTCCTGAGTATATCTGCGTTATTCACATTGATCTCAGCCTCGTGCTACTTTTATCATCACTTCATCACTCAACACGCAATTAGGCCTATAACCATTATACTTAATAAAAAAATGCTAATAAGTACTTTTGGACATATGATTATTCTTTTTTTCTTTGTTATGTCTTACTGTTACCTAATTACTCGTGGCTTGGGATTGTCTTTAATATACTTCGATTACTCTGTCACAAATCCTCTCACCAATAGTAAATGTGCGTCACGTAGTGTGTGTACGGACAAGGTGATCCAGAATCAGTCTCTCAAAATAAAAACAAAGAAGCGAAAAGCAAAAACATATTTGCTACGCTTCCTAAAATCAATTCCAAATTCACCTGAAACTTGAATTGAATTCTGAAAAAGAACTCTGCGTTCTAGCATCACATAGAAAAAGCACTTCTACCACCACTTGTCTGACATCAGACTCATTTTTTATCCGAACTGGCAAGTATTTCAACAGATATTCGAGCAAGGATGGTACACACCAGGAGCAAACTGTCCAGGTACATCAGAAGAAACCCAAATTCTTCGTGGGACGGAGCAGGGGACCTGGATTCTCATGTACCGTCAGAAGAAAAAATAATAATTAATAATGTTTGTCACCCGAGTGACTCATCAGTCCTAGGCAAAGGAGGTTCAATGTCCCCGGATCTTCTTCCTCCAAAGTCTATTGTACAAACTCTCTGCGATGGACACACACACACACACACACACACACACACACAAAAGGCTAGTTGAAGCTATTGTTGAAGTCATCTTGGAAAGTGTTACATAATCGGTGTACGAAGCAGTACGGCTTGATCTAGACCAACGAGAGGATGAAGTTACTTCACTCAAAAAAAAAGTAAATGATCTCAACTATAGAAAGTGAGAGGACGAAGAGTACGTGTGAAACGAAGGAACACTACAGCCGGATAAATTGTCTCCGATTCTATTAAATCCCACAGCAGGCGAACGAAAAGGTCGTCCAGGAGAAGCTTGACATCAACCTTGCGGAGAAAGCTAGAATATGAAGGAAAAGTAATAGACAACAAATATGACATTAGTAATATTTTTCATCAGATATTCAACACAGTATCGGATAGAATTTTTTGTTTTGTTCTTTTTTATTGTTCCATATTCAATATTTCAACTAATACATAAAACATTAACATCACAATACAAAAGCATGGATGAATCGTCAAGTACAGCTTATAAGACAATAAAACATGTGAAATATGAGGAATCTACATAGAAGCATTGCTTGTAGGGTGTATATTCCAAGATGCGGATGTGAGATTAATTCTTATTTGGTATATGCAATTGAATAGATGAATAGAATGAATAGATTAACCACACGAAACCGAAATCAATATGACGAGGACAGCTGTCTTCAAGATGTACCTGTAACTGACGGCATTTTATCTTTTACGGATATCACAGAAAAATTTGTACTAAAAGAAGTGAAGAGTATTGACGTATGTAAAACACCCGGCCTTGGCGGAGTGCACCCATTATTACTCAAAGTAGCTGCGGAAAGTGTTGTAAAACCACTTACTTATATATTCAATTGTTCCCTTAAAACGGGAAGTATTCTAAAAGATCTTAAATTTGACAAAATAATTCCTAAATATAATAGCCGTGATAAAACATAACATTTGAATTATAGACCTATATCTATTTTGTAAATAGTAAGTAACATTTTAGAAAAAGAAATTTATAAACAGTTCTATGGATAATGAATGAACATTCGTTACTTGCCAAAAATCAAAACGGGTTTCGACCTTTACATTATACAAATTCTTGCATTTCTAATATAACTGAACATATTTTAGAAAACATGAATTCAAAATATATAACAGATAGCCTATCTTTCGATCTTCAGAAAGCTTTTGATTTCCTACCACTTGATAAACTGTTAAAGAAAATGTGGTTATATGGTATAAAGGGTACAAAGTATGGATGGTTCGAGTCACATATTACAGGCAAATCTAAGTGTGTTTCAGTCGAAGGTATTTTGAGTGAGTCATTTGTCGTGAAAACAGGAATCGCACAAGGTTCCACCCTTGGGCCATTAATTTTTAGTATGAATGTTGATGATATCTGTAAAATGAAGTATAAACCATTGACCAAACTCACAATAAATGTTGATATACTGCATCTTTTTTTTTTCAAGGCAAAAACCAAGGAAGAATTACAGACTATTACAATCTCAGTTTGATATGATAGTTGATTGCATGGATAGAAATGAAATGTGACCCGCTACAACAAAAGGATCCTAAAGTCGTTGACGGGTGAGCCGAGAAAATCGAGTTTGAAGTCAGATCACCAAAATCTGTCAAAACGTTCGGATTTCTGTTTTAACATAATTTTGTAGTCTAATGTATCTTCTATCATCTGCCGAAATTTCGAAGCTAAATGATCAAAGGAAAGGCCTGAAAATAGCTTTTTTTTTTTTTTTCTGGGCCATGCTCGGCTCACCCGTCAGCGACCTTAGGATCCTTTTGTTGTAGCGGGACACAAATGTATATCAATGTGGACAACACGAAGGGTAGGATATTTGACTGTATTAAAAAAAGTAAGAAATTGTGACATTGATATCATATGTAATAATTTGAAATTGGGAATTGTAGACAAAATAAAATATTTGGGAGTTTCAGTTTAGTTTAGTTTAATTTTTTTTTGCACCAAGCCTTAAAAACATACAGAGAATAAAAAAAAAAAAACATGAAAGTTCAAAATGAGATACAATTAGAGAAAATTCATAGGACATACAACATACAATTAGAAATATGTGGCGGTATGCAAACACGCAAAGACAATGCCACTGGTAGGGGAAGCAGCAAGAAAGGAAAAAGCCCTTGTGAGTAGATGACCCATGTACTTTAACAGACATATCTTTGACAGATTAACCCAAAAATGTCTATTAAGTTCACAAAACAAAACAAGCCAAAAAAAATGCAATCATTACAAAACAAAACTACGGAAGTATGGACGATAAAAACAGAGAAAACAGCAACAACAAAATACGCCTTGAATTAGCTTTGTGCGTAAGTTTTCAATAAAGATTGTTTATATTTAATTTTGAAATTATTTATAGATTTTAATGTTTTAATTTCTCTAGGGATAGAATACCATGTATAAGGACCCTGATATATAGTTGAATTTTTAAGAAATGATGTGCCCATGTGGTATAGATGACAGTCTACAGAATTTCTTGTTTTGTGATTACGGATAGTGCTGTTCAGCATAAAAATAATCTAAAAGGGATTCTTGAAGTCACTTTTTGTAATTTTTTGGGGTTGTTTCTTATCCTGATATGAATTGGACAAAACATGCTGATAACCTTGCAAGTAAACTTCCTGGATAACAGTAAATAAACGTAGAATTAAGCCATATGTGAATCAGAAGAATATGATTAATATTGTACTATCTTTGTTCCTCATTTGGATTACTGTAGAATTATCTGGGGTAATACGACACAATGTAATGTAATGTATTGTAATGTAATGTAATGTAATGTAATGTAATGTAATGTAATGTAATGTAATGGGATAACAACGTGCTAAGAACAGAATACGCTAGAAGGATATTAAATACTGATAGATATACACCTACTGACATTTTGTTAAGGTCACTTAATTGGCAATCAGGTGAACAACGAATTAAATTCAATTTTGTATAATGATGTTTAAAATTATAAGGAAAGTCATTTCCAATAGACCGATATAATTATTATGATACAAGATATGCTGCAAACACTCCCCTTTTTGTTCCTAAACCACGTACAGAATATAATTATAATGAGTTCAACATTTTCATATCAAGACACATTCTATTCTAAACAATAATTGCCAGATGTAATAAGCCATGAACGTTTAAGATTGCCCATTAGAAGTTAAGGTTCCGCTCTCCTATGAGCCTTTATCTTTAAACGTGGCTAAGTAATTACTGCTGTTCTCACACCTTGTTAACAATTTAGGGATCTGTTAAAGTATGGTGAACGAGGCATTAAAATCAAGAAAATCATATAAAAGAAGGTGTCAAAGCAGAGGGAAATGTCTCCTAAAACAGATTTTGAATGTGACTTGTTAAAAGATATTCGCGCCACTTAGAAATCGTGAGCTAAAACTGACTGATTTGCTTCACCGATATTCGCTCCGAAACAGCCGTCTTTTTCGAGCCCTAAAATATGACGTCACGAAATAAACAAAACCCTTTACGAGTGCAACGGAATATTGAGGCCACCATTCATAAAGCACGTATTTCTTGGTGAGCGGATGCAATATCTGGCCTGTCTTTAGTTGCATCTGCTTCCTCGGCTGCGACATTAAAGCGTTCAATTTTTACCTTATATTGTACGGAAAGACTTTGAGTTTGACATCGAGAGTGAATTGAGTGATGACAGTGACAATGACACTGATAGTGACAGTGACAAATCGGGGTGGTGGAAGAAGCGAGGGAGAGGCGGCGGATATGGAAGGCCGCTGAGGGCATATATGGAAACGAGCATACGTATTAATAAAGAAACTGCCTCTCCATACGTATGCCCCACACGAACCACATCCGCAACGGCCCTCCATAGACGGAGCCCACTGTGTGGATGGAGTGCGCATATTTCGTGACGTCATAATTTTGGTCACCAAAATTTCGCCTACAGATCGGGTTCAGGTGGATTCAAAAGGGTCTCAAAACACCATATCGCCATCGTGCTGGAGACGTTTTTACCTTCTGACAAAATAATTATTCATATTCCTAGAGACTTAAGCTTTCCAGAAATGTATAAATCACCTTGTATATGAATATCGTCCTTTTTTTTCTCGTTCACATACTTTAAGAAAACATTTCTTCTTGTCCTCCTGATTTTTTCGCAACGAACTTTCATTGATTTTTTAACTTCAAATGGATTAAGGAAGATTTCTAGTAGTCATATCTACTACCATCCCATGAAATGGATCTCACAACCCATATGCCTCACGTCAAATCTAATGAGTTTTCAAAGTTTTAACTTATGACAAATTTGGTAACTTACCTTTTCTTTTCTGGAACTCTTGCCAAAACAAACAAACAAACAAACAAACAAACAAACAAACCCTGATGTAACCCAAGTGCTTGCCATTTAGCCTCAGTAATATGCAAGTTTCATTCAAATGGGTCCCTAAAATCCATGCTTTCCTTGGCATTATTCATCTTCACATCAACAAGATATACTTTCTGTGAGGAAAAACTTACTTTCACATTACGTTTGACACTTTGAAATCATTGTTTATCATTATCAAAAACAATTGAAGGGTTTCAGGCAATGGGGATCTGAAGGTGTTATTTTTTGCTTTGATATGACCCTTTTATAAAATATATTTGAGCAAAGGAAATTTCTGGCTTCTGAGGATTTGCATGCCCGCAAATGCAATGGACATGATATGCTTAAACTCTTAATTCAGTAAAATTGGCTGTAGGCGGGATTTTTTCCTCAGTTGTATTCACTGGAAGTTACATATCAAATTTTTCTTTTAAGAGTATGGCAAGCTTATACCTTGTAATTTTGAGCGATGATGCGAGCTGGTTGAACATTATTCCAGGTAATCGCATAGGCTGTAATATCAGTGGGATCAATCACATCTGCACAGGAGGAAAAGCTGACGCTGGCGTCAGTCTTACGGTAGATGCTCTGTGTTATCCCTCTTCAGTAGGATCCTTCAACTAGAGTCTACTCATTATTTCTGAATATTAACTATTCAACTGGCCTTGCACGTTGTTTTTGTGAAGTTTTCAAACCAAAAAAGTAGTAAAAGTAGGATTTTAAGCACAAAAATATAGGAAAAATAGGGGCAAACATTAACAAGAAAGGAAAAAAGGAAAAGTAGGATCACCTGAAAGCCTGGGGTTATAATTATGAGGAATCAGAATCGCTCATTTATTAGATGAAAAAGGTCTGCTCACTGTTCTCAATTAGTTCTTCTTTTTTTTTAGGAACCTTTCTGTCTGCTACCATGGTTGTCGCCATGACTTGGCACTATACTCCTGCTTATAAGATGTGATCATTTTTCAGGGCAAAAAGGTGCCTGCATTAGTAGACCCACGTATTGATTGAATTTCAAGATGGCATTATTATGAACTGCACAGCAGTGATTCAGATTGGAGTAAATGCATGTATCTCATTTCCCCAACAGTGTGGGTTAGTACTATATTGCACCGACCCCTTCAATTATGAAATAAATTTTAGTCACAGTATCAAATCATTACTAAGTGACTAAGAAAACAACCTTCAGCACCGTGGAGATACGCATCTATAATATCAGAACACAGACAAAACGCAATCTCAAAGTTGTTGGTAACCGAAGGGATTTCGTTCCCGTACCAGCCCGGGGCACACTTTCCGAACTGTAAAGATGGTTCTCACTTAAACTACATTCCATACACGATTCCTCCTTGGCCTTCAACCCAAAAAAATAAAAAATGCTGTCACGGCAGCGTATATATTTCATGCTTCAGGGGGATGGAAAGAGAATGTATGTCTGGTATTAAGTGCACAGGGATAAACCATAACTACTAGGGGATGCAGATAAAAACACAAAAACAACATCACTGACCCCACCCCCTCCCTAGAACCCTAAATGGAACAGCTTGTAGGTAAATATGTTTCGCAAGGATTTCTCACAGTATACACACTACCGAGACTGCCAGAGCGGTCAGAGTTTTAAATATTTCCGAAATCACATTTTCCTATGATTGACATAAAGCGAGGAAAGCGAAAGCCAAGCAAAAGGTGAGCAAGGAAGCAATACGATCACCATACCAAGTGGGCCAGCTGCGTGTATGGTCATAGGCGGGAAGCACCCGGTGTGTGCGCCATTTTCTCTGTTCCAGTAGCGATAGCCTGACAATATATAGACCGGATTGAATAAGGTGGAAAACAAATCGACCATATCATAAAGTGAAAGCATTTGATACTGTTAATCATAAAATGATTCTGGTGAATACTTTGAAGTCATTAGGTGTTGATGGTAAAGCTCTTGAGTGGTTGGAGTTGTACTTATCTGAAAGGTTTCAGGTTTTTTTGTGTTAATAATCCAAAATCTGATCCTGCCCACAAGGATCTGGCCCAACTCATTTCTCCATTTATCCGACTGGTTTGAAAGAGATTCTTCACTGTCACTCTTTTAACTATCATTGTTATGCTGATTATATCCAAATATGATATAATACATCATTTCTACCTACCTAAACCAATATCGTTGACATCATTCAGACACTTGAGGCTTGTATCCATGATGTCAAAAAGTGGATGAGCTCTCATTCATTGAAGTTAAATCAGGAAAAGTAAGAGTTGTTATTCATCAGTTCCAAAGTTCTACTTGACAAGGCCAGTCTTCCTTCTCTAACAGTTGACAATGATGTGGTTATTGATCTATCTAAATCACGTAGAAATCATTGAGTATTATTGATTCTACAATGTCCATGTCTGTTCAGATCTCTGCTGTCTTTAAATTCGTGAGGTATCGGTTACGCAATTTAGGCATTATTCGCAAGTATTTAATTCGCTCAGTCACACACACACACAAAAATAGTTCATGTTCTGATATCGTCAGCAGCAAAGATTTCAGCAAAAATTCAGCAGCTCGTATTGTTAACCGTACCAGAAGAAATACTCATATCCCCCCCCCTGTTGTGTCGTCATTGCATTGGATATCCGTTGAATCTCGCTTTGTATTTCAATTATTACTGTTTTTTCTATATTGCATACACGGATCTGCTCCAGAGTACAATGTTTATTTGCTGACATTTTATAATTCTCACAGATGTTTAAGATCATCCGCTTGTACAGTACTTGTTGTTCCAAAAAAGAACAAATCATGGGGGATCGGTCATTTGAACATAGCCTTGAAAGGAGAAAACCGTTTTAGCGTCGGTTGCCAGTTGAAAAGAAAAAAAAAATCCCTGTAATGAATATTGCTACCACCTTCGATATGGTATATATATATATATATATATATATATATATATATATATACCGGGTGTCCCCAAAAGAAGCGGAACGGCGGATTTTCAGTACCTTGCATTCTATAAGTGATGTATTTTTGACATCATTAGAAAGAACATCTTTCGCAGAAGACAATGATACCAAAATCATGAAATTTGGTTCATTACTTTTTATTCTATGCCAATTTCTGTAAATGCAGTCACTTTCAAATTTCGCCGGATTTTGCGACTTATAAGATAATAATTTGGGCGCGACAACCGATCCATACAGTGAACATTGTGTAAGCTCTGTGATCCATGTCAACAAAAGATACAGCTTTCACATTGGGCGCGGGCCAGGAAAAAAAAAGTGTGTGTGTGTGTGTGTGTATGTGCGTGTGTGTCTGTGTGCGCGGCCAATGTGGAAGCTGTATCTTTTGTTGACATGGATCAGCGAACTTACACAATATTTATTACCGTATGGATCGCGTGTCGCACCCAAATTATTATCTGATAAGTCGCAAAAATCCGGCGAAATTTGAAAATGACTGCATTTACAGAAATTGACATAGAATAAAAAGTACAAAACCAAATTCAATGATTTGGGTATCATTTTCTTCTGTAGAAGATGTTCTTTCTAATGATGTCAAAAAATATATCACTGTTAGAACGCAAGATACTGAAAATCCACCGTTCCGCTTTTTTGGGACACCCGGTAAATATGAAACCCCTGCATCACAAAACAAACAAAAAGTCGCCAGACATGGATTTTTAGGTAAGAGTAGATTCTGAAAGAGCAGAATCAAAGCTTAAAAATGATGTATAACTCAATTAAAATGAACCCTCCTAACCTTTCTAAATATTGGAAAGAAAGGACACGCTCTGGAAAGTGAGAACTGAGAAAACAGGCTCTGTAGTGCAGAGTGTATTCAAGCGCTTAATCTTTACCACGCTATGACAGCTGTGGGATGAATTGAACAAAAACAGGATGTTGACCACTGGAGCAACAACAATGAAGAGATTATCAAATTAAGCTGAAATTAAGCATGCCTCAAAAACACATTCTGTACATGATTAATACCAACTTTTAATGCAGTAGCTTTATTCTCTCCAAAGTTATTGGACTTGAAAGTGAAGTGAATGGAATTTTTTTTTTTTTTTTTTTTAGAAATGGGAAGAGGGTTCTATGAAAAACAAATAATCATACTATTCCACCAAAAAGTGTTCGAGAAAAACTGCTGAAGACGCAAGTACCTGTTTGTTTTTTTGATTCCAAATTTTAATATAATATAGAAAAAGACTTGCTCTTTCAGAAAATATGAAAAAACTCAAGATTGGTGAGGTTGACCTATTTCACCTATTTTCAATCCTCACACAAACTCACTGTCTTCGACTTTTTGTTCGTTTTGCCGTGCACGGTCTCGTATATAGATATTATGTGACCGAGCATTATAAAACGAACAAAAAGTCGCACGTGCTGATATTTTGTGAGAACTGAAAATAGGTGAAATGGGTCAACCTAGCCAATTTTGAGTTTTTCATATATTCTGAAGGAGCAAATCTTCTCATTTATTGTGCTTTACTTTGAGATCATACAACAGACAAAAAAAAATATTCTAGCAGTTTTTCTTGAGCACTTTTTTGTAGAGTACTGTGATAAGGTGTGTCTTTAAAAGTCCCTTTTCATTTCTCCAAAACCCTTTCCGCATTATTAAATTTCTACTTTAATAACTTAAGAAAAGGTAATGCTACTGTTTTGAAAGTTGGCAGTAATCATGGACAAAGAGAGTAACATAAGCATGGTCAATTTCAACTTAATCTGATTATTCCATCATTGTTGTTGTTCCGATGGTTGATATCCTGTTGGTTTTTTTTTCACATTCATTGTGCAGCCAGCAACCTTGGTAAAGATTAAGCGCTCGAATAGACCATGTACTTCAGAGTCTCTATTCTCAGTTCATACGTTTTCAGAGTGTGTGCTTTCTTTCCAATATTTAGATAGCTTAGGGGTGTCCATTTGATCTGAGTTATACATCATTTTAAAGTACAGAGTCTTCCCTTTCAGGATCTGCCCTTGACTAAAAATCCATCATAATAATGCCAAATAATCATGACAACACGAATCATTATGTTAAACAGAAAATAACACTCAATGCACAGCAGCAGTTCCCACTCGTTAACAGAATTAATATCAAAACAAATTATGCTATCTTTTTCGATGTCTGCGTTGGTACTGCTGATACAATTTGTTTTTTTCAAGTTCAGTCAAGCATTGACGACAAGCAAACTAAAGCAACGCGAAAAAGAAAGAAAATGCGCTGGAGGCATTTTATTGTATGTGTCTCCATTATTCAAGACACCCCCTACTTGTCTGGTATGACTATTGTGTCGAGACATTTCAAATCGGAATGCAAACTGGCAGGCTGAGTGGTATACCCCTTGTGAAATGTACTTTGGCTGGACATTATTCGGACGTTTTCCGGTGACGAAACACAATGTAACGTTTAACAGATAGGCGTCACAACACTGGAGAAAGACGTATAAACCGCCGTAAAAAAATGACTCTCTTGAGGTATGTTTCTTCAGTAACTGAAGTTCAGTTACCTTGCAGTGGCGCACACAGATTGCGCGGAACAATTACATACTCATAAACATACTCATAAAGAAAGAAAATGCGCTGGAGGCATTTTATTGTATGTGTCTCCATTATTCAAGACCCCCCCTACTTGTCTGGTATGACTATTGTGTCGAGACATTTCAAATCGGAATGCAAACTGGCAGGCTGAGTGGTATACCCCTTGTGAAATGTACTTTGGCTGGACATTATTCGGACGTTTTCCGGTGACGAAACACAATGTAACGTTTAACAGATAGGCGTCACAACACTGGAGAAAGACGTATAAACCGCCGTAAAAAAATGACTCTCTTGAGGTATGTTTCTTCAGTAACTGAAGTTCAGTTACCTTGCAGTGGCGCACACAGATTGCGCGGAACAATTACATACTCATAAACTGTTGGCTCGTGTACTAATGCAGAAATGTATTATTAAAAAAAAAAACAAGTTAGATTTATCATTTTTGTGCTCTAAAATATGCCATTGCTTTAGGACCTTTTCTCGTTTACGTAGAATAAAAAAATACAAAACTTTTGATTGAAAAAGAAACTAGAAAGTACAGAGTTAGCATTGTTTTTTTTATATTCAGAACAAAACGACATTACAGTTCCTGCCAGTAATGTAACTGTTTCACCGGGAAAATAAAGTTACCCCGATTTAAAAGACAGCTTGAATTAGTATTTGAATGTCCTTCAGATGCTACCACGAGTCACATCAGGACTGTCTATGGTAACGTTACCATCAAAATAAGGAGGTACAAATCCAGAGGCTACTCGTGGATTGTCCACTAGAATGCATCTTTGCCTGTTCCATATTGAATTCTGAAAAATTCTAACTACTTTGCTATTAGTCTCCTGAACTTAGCATGGAAATGTCGTGTTTCAGGTGAAAATGTAAGAGGCACATCAGAAAAAAAAAAGCAAAATGCGTCATATGTTTCACGGTCGGAACGACCATCATCTTCTTGGGGGGGGGGGACTTCTCACCTCTCTGTGACAGGATAACAAGTCTTTCGGACGAGCAAGATTTTCCTTTAGTGTACTATCATGGCTGTTGTAAGATAGTGGTAAATACTGAGGAAGTGCAGAGATCTGAACGAAATTTATGGAAGCATGCATAGTTATCATCATCTATAATACACGAGTTGTAGGTTTTACAAGTAAACAGGGCAACCTTAATCAGATTCGCTATCATGGGGCAGTGAAGTATGTTCGATATAACTGGACATCGGCTGAGATAAACTGTTGGATATTCACAGGTTAAAAGTTATGCGTGCACTTTGAGTTGACAATGAGACAATGAGTAGAAGCTATCAAAATCAAAACCCATGACGTCAAGGTTCGAATAGCATTAGGAAATTTAAATGAGTCACGGTACTGTCATGTGACTGTGATGAATTTGATTTGATGTATCGCAGAAGCTGTTTGAGAGAAAATAGACACTGCTTCAAACCTTGAGTCAATGTCCCATCTTGAAAATGTATTGCTGATATTGATATTCCGAATGCAGTCAAAATAGTGTTCTATGACTTCAGATTCTTCAAATACAATGGCAGAGTTCAATAATCATGTACCTTTACTTGAGAAAATCAACGTTCCTCCGGCTGTTAATCATTATAAAGAACATCTGAAAAAAAAATCAATTAGGAACAAAATCTAGAAAAGGTGAAATTTGTGAAGTTACATTGGGCCAAAATGAAGAAAGTGGTGTCAAATGTCTAGCAACATGAAGCAAACATAATAAGAAGAAGGCTTACTCTTGGCCTTAGATCTCTTGGCATATTGATGGGAGCTTAGTTTACATGTGAAGTGAAGTGCACAGGTACAGAATTGGCCAAGAGGTGGAAGCTCCAAGATGATGTAAAAACTGTATAGCCCGATAGCCGTCACGTCAATGGTTCTCTGACTTTTAATGTACGTCTCATGCGTCACCTTTTCTAATTTTAGCTTTAAACAATTTGGGACATGGATCTCTATTTCGTGAGTACGAAATTCTCATAACAATCTTCCTTGCCAAGAACGCGCACTGTATCGCGATTACATGGGAGCGTTACATTTTTGAAATCAGTGAAATCTGAATGTGGTCTGGTTTTTATGTCTTTTTTTCATTCTCACATGGGTTAATAATGGATCTTCACTTAAGACATAATCTCGATTCATAATTAATCATGTCAAAATCACCATCTACTTTATTTGTGTGATGGTATTAAATGAAAGCTATGTGTGAGGACAATTTTTCCTTTTTATGCCTCCGCCAACGGCCGGAGGCATTATGTTTTCGGGTCGTCCGTCCGTCCGTCCGTCCGTCCGTCCCGTTTTGTTTTTGTCGATATCTCAAGAACCGTGTGGTGGTTTTACATCAAACTTGGTATGAGGGTATATCCTGGGGGATAATACTTTGTTTGGATTTTAGGGTCACGGGGTCAAAGGTCAAAGGTCACAGGTAATTTTGTAAAAAAAAAAAGGTTGAAAATTCATGTTCTTCTCCATATCTCGCAAATGGTTCGAGGTATCTTCATCTACGTCACTGAGATTACACGTACGTTCGTACGTCCATCTAGAAGGAAGTGAAAAGTGTTTTCTTTGAATACTCACCGTTAAAAAAAAGATAAAAGCTTTTAGAAGTGAGAATTGCTAATAATCATTAAGGACTTTTGCAGAGGAGTTTGCTGTCGACCTGATGTTTGTTTTGAAAAGAATGCGTTTCCAGAGCCACAGAACTGCATTGTTAAATATCTTGTTTCTTGAGAACGCCTATGAGCTATATACGAACCTCCGTGATGAAAGCTATGCTATGTTTATTGGGTTATAGAGACCACCAAGGTCAGATACCTCTTAAAAAGCATCTTATTATTAGGGAGTTAGATTGAAAGTACGGGATAGTGAATTAAGACTTCGAAGTATTGAGTTTCTGTAAACGAAGGAGTAATATTTTTACAGAAATAAAAGAATGTGGTTAAATCTTCAGTCGTCTACTATTACATGCAGGTTAAGAGGACAAGCTTAAAGGGATGATACAGTATTGGTGAAGATGAGAATTGGGCTTTTAACATTTTGCGATATGCCAAGAAAACACTTATGATATAGTACAGAGCATAATATTTTAAGAGGAATTCAAAGCTTATTTGATGAAAATCGGGTTTGGAATGACTGAAACATCCAAAAACAAAGTAAAACAGAGCGATCGCAATAAAGTGTGGGTCCCACACTTTATTACAATCGCTCTTTTTCGGATATTTCAGCCATTTCAAAACCAATTTTCACAAATAGATGTTGAATTCCTCATAGAAATACATGGTCTTTCATATTTCATAAGATGTTTCTCATCATATATTATGCAAAACCTCCTCCAGACGGTACCTTTCAATAGAATTTGTACACTTTTGAGATCGACGTACTGGTATTTCCTAATATGTGTTATCAAAGAGTGTACAAGACATTTTTCACTTGCAAAAGTTCCCTCATATACAGAGGCATCGATGGGGGGGGGGGGTGGACGATGGTTTCCCCATAAGAAAAAAAAAAAACCAAACCAACAAGTATTGGGAGGAAGCAATTCATTTTACTCTTCCTTGTAATTAACGATATGTGACATTTTCTATTTTTCTATAGCAAACTGGCTGAATTTCAATTCTGAAAATACAAAATCTCCCTCGAATGAGAGGGGGATAGGCAAATTTTGAAATGTTTCATCTAAACTCTGCAGCAGGTCAGGTCGGTCAAAAATTGCAAAAGGTCCGTCGGGTGGATGGGGAAGGTAATTACTATTATCTATAGATATTTTCAATCAACGGAGGGTCCCCCCCCCCCATAGATTTAGTACACTTCATGGATTGAAATTTTCCCAGATGCCATCATAAATGAGCTTACGAAATATTGTTATCTTAATTCTAAAAATACAAAAGCTTCCTCGTACGCAGTCATGTCCATCTTGGAAGGCTAGGCGACGTCACATGTCATTTTGCCCCCAATTATTCCCAAAATCAGGAAAATTTTCGTGCTTTTTGAATAGAAAACTGTCCAAATATTTCACCCATATCATTTTCCAGATCCTTGTCTTTCAATTCTGAAAATGCATTTTGTTTTTCCTCGCGTGGTAGGTGAATACTCCTTCCCACATCCTCCCTCAATTTCGTCGCCGAATACACTTTGGAGAGTTGGGCAACAGGTGATATTTCATCAAAAAGTGTGCATCAGTAATCTGTAACGTAAATTCTAATAAATTCAAATGTTTCCTCGTTCTATTTAAATTTACCATTTCCCTACTCCGTTTCTATTCATATGATTAAACCTTACACCACTTCGGGATTGACAATTTTCTTAACATTCCACAAAAGTGTGCATCCGATCGTCGTATTTCTATTTTAGTCTAAAACTGCAAAGATTCCGTCGTGTGGAAGTGGACTATGCCTCTCAAAAACTAGTCCTCAACCCCCCTCCCCCGTCATCATTCGTACACTTATACTTTACATATCTGTAAATAATTATTTTGCTTATTTTTGATAGAGAAAAAATGTGTGTACAAGATCTCTAAATGCCAGATCTGAAAAAACAAACAAACAAACAAACAAAATCTCTCTTGAAGAGGGTAACCCCCTCCCTCGGGGCAAGAGGTATTGCCTCCCCACCCCACATGATAATATAGATATTCAACATATTATTTATCCCTCCCTCTTCATAACTCCAGAAAAGTGCAAATTTACTTGCCTTTTTTGATAAAAAAAAAATGTCCAAATATTTCACCTAAAGTGAGTTCCTTACTGTTGAATTTCAATTTTACAAATGCAACATTTCTCTCGCATGGGAGGGTGATGCCCCCTCCTCCGTTCGGTCCTTTTCCGTTAGTCTTAGTACATTTTAGATTGACTGATTGCAAAGTGTTAATCTCTGAATTTTCATTTGAATTATATCATAATTATGCTCCTTATACTCGGTCTCTTTTGTAATACTATAGCATATGTTTACCATTGACTTCTAGTCTTAATCTTGTTGCTTTTTTACATCATATTCAGAGTTTCATTTTTTTTTCTTCATTTGAAGAGTTGAATATAGATATACTGAGAAATATGCGAAATAAATAAGTAGGCCTTCCTCGTTTCGTTTAATATTCACGAACCTTACGGAAATAAACTTTATTTTTGTTTTTATTTTCGAGTTTAACGAACCGTCGGAAAACGAACTGCATTTCATTTTCGGGTTGACGTATATTTGGAACAGCGAACCGTAATTTATTGTGTGATTAACGAGCTTTAGAATAATCAATTCTAACCTCACCTCAAAAAAACTCGAATAAAAGCTACATATCAATGTAACACGTTGTCAACATTCGTGATAAAATGCCCGTTTCTGCTGCGTACCGTGTCACAGTACTCCTGCGTTTATTTATAAGGATGTGCCTCTCTTCACGACAACAATTTATGTTCAACATTTTCTTTCCGCAAACTTGAAGGAAAAGAAGCCAAATTCAAGCAAGGAGAGGAGTTTTCTTTCATGAAAGAGAATCATTCCCGAAAGTTGTATGGTACATATATGCCATAGAATTGTGTTCCTTACATGTATCAGGCACTTTATAGAACGGATGAAATATGCTAAAAGTCCGTACACTTCGTTTTCAATCGTAATTACGTCTAAAGTGGGGATAGCCTGGAAATCTATTAGTTTACCTTCTAGCTGGAGACATTAAGTTAACCAATACATACTTGTACTTCGCATATAAACAGTCGCATATTTTCGTGATCAAAATCAGATGATGGACAGGCGTTATCTGAACTGAAAATCCGGAACATCGACACACCACGTAAGTACAAAGATATTGAACTTCAATTAATTATACTTACCTGTAATAATTTGTTAAAACTAATATATGACAAAAGCCAATATCATTAATGCATGGTACCTCAATAGAACTTCAATTGAAAATTGAAAGTAAATGAAGTTTAAAAGTTGTCCTCTTTACGTTTCCCTTTTCTATTTATGGAAACAGAGTTATGATATTATCATATTTTAAATCTTATTATTATTAGTAGTAGTAGTAGTAGTAGTATTAACATTACTGTTATTACTAGTATAATAATCATACATTGTTTTTTATATGAAAATATGAAATATCGAATTATCAATGTTATTATTATTTATATTGTTCTTTCAACTCTTTCCACATCTCAAGATTTGGTCACATAAGAAGAAGCAAAACAAAAAGGAATCTAAAAAAAAAAAAAAAATCCGTAAATTTGTATACAACTGTTGCTGATCATCGATATTCCCCCCCCCCCCAAAAAAAACACAAAAAACAACAACAACAACAAAAACAAACAAACAAACAAACAAACAAACAAACAAGGAGCTACACTTGTTACAATCTATAATATTGGGAAGGCGGTGTTTGGGGTTTAACCATACGCAACCCAAAGGGGGTGGGACACATTATACTACCTATAATCCTGCATCACAAAACCAACAAAAAGTCGGCAGACGTGGAATTTTAGTTTTTGGCAGATTATGAAAGAACAGACTATAAGTTTTAAAATGATATATAATTCAATTCAAATGGAATATCCTAACCTATCTAAATATTTGGAAGAATGCACACATTCCGCAAAAAGTGTAAAGTTAGAAAAAATGCTCTGAAGTACAAAGTCTTTTCAAGGGCTTAATCTTTCCATATAGAGCCGAGCTATACTTATGTAATGATAGGACAAGAAAAAAATGTAAACCACTGGAGAAACAGCAATGAAGGGGTTATTGGATTAAGGTGGAATTAAGCATGCTTTATTACAAATTCTTTCCATGATTAATGCTAACTTTTAAAGCAGTAGCATCATCCTTCTTCAAGTTATTAGAGTTGAACCTGACGAGAGTGTAAAAGGGGTTATGAAAAAATAAAACACCCAATCACACTATTCTACGAAAAAAAAAAGTGTTCGAGAAAAAGTACTAAAAGCAATTTGTTGTTCATTTTTAGGATCCTAACCTTGAGCATATAATGTCGAAGAAGACTTTCTCATTATCATGAAAGATTGACTAGGTTGACTGACTTCACCTATGTTCAGTCCTCTCACAAAATTAAAGCTTGCTACTTTTTGTTGGTTTTGTGCTGCACGGTCACTTTTCTATTGTACCACTTCTTTTCAAAGAAGTCTGGTGGTGACTTTTCCGTTTTTGTTTTGTTTTGTTTTGTTTTTTTGATCGCGAACATTTTGACATATCTAATTATGCCCGATGCAACCACAAACTTATAACTTTTTCAAGCATAATGTTTTGTGTATTTTTTTTTTCAGTCCAATTTCATATATGTATGTAGTTTGGAAAATAAGATATTCCTGGTCGTAATTTGCTGAAGAACCATATATTAAGTAATTGCGGTTGCGATTGACCTCGAAATGGTGGTCTTATCATTCACTTCATTTTTCGTGTGACATAGGCATGTAACAATAGGTACCAAAGAGAAAATAATTGAAGACCTGAATATAAGAACGACCCAAGTCCAATTTTTGACCAAATTATGTTTGACATGGGAAATTGTAGCGTATGCATGGACTCATCTTGTGTATAAATGCTAAATCCTAATTACCCCCGGAAGTGCCTGAAATGAATGAGTTAAATGTTATATGAATGTAAGAATGAAGGACTTGGGTCATTCTTACATTCATATTACAGCGCCCTCTGTCATCCTCTCATCTCTATAGCAGAATGTCATGTATATGATTCAAAGAACGACAAAAGTCCATCACACGAAATGCTCTTCCATGGACTTGGGTCGTTCTTATATTCAGATACGCAATTGAAAATACAGTATGCTCGAAGACTGCCTTCTGTTGTGTCATTTTGAATCTTTCACAAAAGTTATGACTCTAATATATTTCATTCATCTTATTATCGATCTCCAAACTCAAAATTCTAAAATAATGTAAATATGAAAGGTAACAACTACATTATGGACATGTCCAAAGCAATGCATCATAGCTGTCATAATATTTCTCTATATTGTTACGAATAGCGTCTCTATGTGTTGACCTTGAAACAAATTGATCGCAACAAAATAATGACATTTGACTCGCATAATTTTTCTAGCAAATTAAATAGTAATTGGTCAAAAACATATATACGGGATGTAAGGAAATTCATAGACCTATGACAAAATCATACTGACCTTTCCTGTGTATTTTCCTTTTATTATTTTGGTGAAAAACGCCCTTCATGGGTAACCTGGAGAGTTATGTCAAATGCTGTGTCATGTAGAGTATAAGTTGATCTAACCATGTGCCAAGGATGACAGTGATATTTCATCAAATGAAGCTATATAGGGGGCTGAAGGGCCTGGAAGGAGGTCAAAATAGCTTGGATTTAAAGCATTAATAGCTGTTCAGGGTTGATAACTTTGATTGATCCGAACCTGCTACCTGCATTGTGGGAATGGCTATGTAGTGCATATCAGGAAGTTGTCGGTAAAAAAAAAAGAAAAAGAAAAAAAAAAGGACTTGTTCTTTTTTTTTTTTCTTTTCGGAAATCTCCTGCTACCCCCGCCATTATCCCGTTCAAAGTTGAAGCAATCATGACAATACATATCCTTACGCTGAGCAAGAAAATAGCACTCAATGCACAGCAGCAGCATCACCTATACGCGTAAACAGGAAACACCTTTACAGGCAATCTTTACTAATGTCTGCTTGTCATTAAAGATACGACTTTTTTTTTTTCCAGTTTCACATAAGCATGACTAAGTAAAGAAAAAAGAGGATACAACAGCAACAAACGTGACAAACATGTCCTGGAGTCGGTTCAGCGATCGCGCATAAACAAGTCAGCCTTGTCGGACGTGCGTGTCGAGTCATTTTCAATCGGAGTGTATAATGTACGGCGAAGGAGGGGGGGGGGGGGTTCCTGCGAATACCGCGTCTGAAATAGGTGTCACAACACCGACGCGCGGGCGCGAGCGCACACACACACAGCACACACACACACACACGAAAGAACAGTTACAAACGTGTATACACTGTGCGCATGGGTACTCTCACAGATCAGACTAATAAGACTATTCCTTTGAAAGAATCGAACGTTCAATTTTTGGCTTATCACATCACCTCCTGACATGATTATGACCTTCGGACCTCCAGTGATATGTTTTACCCAAATAGACGCCTGATTTAGTGATTTCTGCTTTAGTATTATACAGACAAGGTTAAGACACGTTTTACCTCATTTCTCTTTGATATGATAACTTTATCTTATAATGAAAGTATAAATTAGCAGACGCTGTTTCAAACCAGAAAGCGACGATACCATTTGACCTGGAAGAACATTTAGTTCCTGTCATGGTGAAGTCATTAAAGGCTTGTCCGGGTAAGCTTTACCCCAGAACATGATCCTTAAGTCGTTGCTGACGAGATGACTTGAATTCCCATTCCTTTTAATCAGGGGCCACCCTGTTTCCATAGACAACGGGTTAACAGACAATTTACCCGGATGCCCAAACCCCTGCATCATATGGTTACTTCCAGTCAAATCAGGACGATATAGACTAAATATACCAGGTCTATTCTTTAATTCTAAAAAGTTTGAAAGTGAATTTATGCATATATGTATATGATAATGCAAAGGTTTGAAATTGAGTCCTTTCCCAATCACTAATATCATCATTTTGTCAAAGTTCCAAATATGAACAAGAAGAAACAAAAGAACATGTCAATGTGGTGAGTTAACTCGGTGGAGCCAGGTCTACACTTCGATTTCTTTCTTTTTTTTTATTTGTTGGGAAATTTTTTTTTCCTTGTTTTTATGCAGCCAACATTCTGACATTGATTCGGGCTCCATTATGTGTGTCTATAAGATTTCCATCAGGTTCTCCTTTACCTATTTCATTTTGTAATGAACGACGAATTAGGTTGAAGTCATCTTTAAAACACACACACACACACACACACACACACACACACACACAAAGGCACACACAATAATATTGTAAAAGGTGTAGTATGATAAGATATTAGCACGAAAATGATGCTTGTCTCAGTGAAACCTTAAAGGGGCCCTGAAATGCAAATGCATGTTGATTTATGTTGACTTATGATACCCTCAACGTGAAACGTTTAACAAAGGACATTGGCATGCACCTTCCCCTCGACTCAGCATAACTTGCATGTTCCTCGCCATGTATTTAGTTGGTCACATTAATATCGGCAGGCTAAGGTGGATGGTCCTCACTTCAAAAAGGATATTCCCTTAAAGATTAGTGATTGGTCTCTAGCACACAAAACTCTACATACGTGTATAGAGTTCCGTGCTCTTGCATCCGAAAAAAGCGTCAATTTCGCCGGAGCAGAGGGCGCGCTTAATGGAAGGGACTAGGACAAAGGAGGAAACCAGACTATGCCTAAATGTACGCTAATCCGGAAATGAGATAGAGTTCGTTAAAAACGAACACTTGTCTTATTCCGGAGATTCATTGATCTGAAGGTCTGTTAATCCCAAAATTAAATTAAAAATTCATACCCTTGGACATTTTTTTTCTTTTTATTCATTTATCTTTTAAGAAATGAACGACGGAATGATTATAGTTTGATAAAGCTTTCAAGCATTCATTGGTCATCTGCAAATAAAAGTAAATTTTGGTCTGACTTTATTTGCATAGCAATAGAAACATTGAGATTACGGGATCTTGCGCTGTCTTCAGTTACTTTATTAGGTGATACGCTATCAGTGTATCACCTATTGTGATTGTCAAAATCTCTTAATTTTTTTTTTTCTTCTTTCTTTCTGGACAATTTTGTGTCGTCAATATCTCAAGAATGACATTACGGAATAACATGACATTTTCAGTCAACATGTCTCATGACAAAATCTAGCCACAATAAGGTTTTCATGACAGTAACATATCTATGACGTCATCTAGGCGCCATTTTGTGATTTTCGGACCTTGTCACATGATCGATCGTTACTTCATAACTAGATGTCATTTCTGTATCATTTTTGCTGGACATAGAGTTCAGGTCACGCTCTATCTTACTTGTTAACGCTAGTTACCCAGGTCATCATTAGGCGCGCGTAAGCGCGCGTCAAAATCTTAAAAGGCTCAAAACGACTTCCCAATGGGAAATCTTGAAGTTTCAGACAATTTTAAGCGTTTCAAACATTTTCTCGCGTGCGCGTCCGTCCGCGCAATTTCGCGCGCAGAGCGCGTAAGCAACATGGAAATGCAATTTTTTTGACTGATTTGGATTCCTGATACTTTGAGTAACAATATCCATTGATTTCCGATCGATTTCGACCCATAACAAAGGAATGCACAGGCGTCAAAGTTGAAATTCCGCACGCGCGTCTTTCTGCAAATATAGTGAAAAAACATGTTTTTGTTTATTTCGTCATAGCTCTTTAAATCGTCCGTTAACCCTATATTTCTATTGCATATTACAAAAGCATATGAATTGTAAATAACATTCCAAGTATCAATATTGCCAGGAAAACTCGATGACGTCATCATATCGTCATTTTATATAAAAAAGTGGAATTGATTTTTTTGAGGTACTGTTTCTGACATTCATTTGCTCGTATCTCTGTTGTTTAACCTCAATATTATCCCAAATTCAGACATGTTGTACTTTGAACATTTGCCTCTCAAGTCCATGTGATGGTTTTGAAATATGATGACGTCATCGTACTAGAAATTGTGATTAAAGGTAAAGACTCAAAATTGGACAAGTTTAGGTGTTATGTCTATGGGAGGTGATTTTTTTTTCAAACCATGCATTGACTTGACAACGTTTAAGCACCTTTACCTCATCTGATTTTGCTCCATTTCCTCTGAAACATAAATATGTTGTAGCTGAGACAATAAGCTTTAGTAATCATGCATTTTATGTTTTCAAATCTCCTCATCAGGTTGATAATTTTGTAGTTTAAAGCTGAAAATGAGAATGCAATCTGTACGGAACGATTCCCAATTTTTCTTTGCAACTGTATATTGATCGAATCCACGCTGCCACTTGTGGGAAGTTGAATAGCGCCATCACAAGTCAACACTGTCACGATAGTATTTAGATTTAAGTTTCGCACTCGATCTTCAGGACAGCCACGTGGCATAATCAGTTAACGCGCTGGTTGTTCATAACGCCATACCGGAAGGCGAGAGGTTCGACTCCCGCAGGACTTTCATCCGTTCTTTCTTTTTTCTCTCTTTTTTTCGGCAGTTCAGCTTTACTCCGATGTCATTCATCGTATTATTTTATCAAGTGTACGTAACCTGTGAACACGGCTGCTCTATTTCCCTTGTTTTGTATTGGAGTTTGGAGATTGGGTTTGCTTCATTAATTTTGTCACACTTGTCTTAATGTTGTAAATTGCCCCTTGTTACAGTATCCCGCTTGCCACCTTTCGTTTGCTCTTTCCTTTTCTCTTCATTGGTTATTGTTATACTGTAACATGATAGGTAGGAACATGTACGTTTAAATAACTTGCAGGAATGGAAGCTGAATTGATTAACTCTAGTCCAGGTGTATGGCGTCTCGCTCATCTCTTTGAAATTCCAGGTTGTTATTGTTTGACCCAATAACGGAGTTGTAGACAGGTTGCTATAGAGGTATCTTGTGCCACATGAGTGGAAAGCATCACTGTTTAGTAGTAGTAATGAACTTTTTCATGTTGTAAATGGTATAAAGATTTAAGATAAATATATATATATATATATATATATATATATATATATATATATATAAATAGAAAATATTAAAGATACATTTCACATCCAATCTTCGGTACAGCCGTGTGGCTTTATAGTCGCTTATCGCGCTGCATGGTCATTATGCACTACCTTAGGACGAGATGTTCGAGACCCGCAGGACGCTATCATTTTTTTTTCTCTCTCTTTCTTTGTTTTTCTTTTGGCAGTTCAGCTTTATTCAGATCGATGTCATTTATCTTATTATCTTATCAATTATACTACCCCACGACACACAGTCACCCAAGTTCCTTTTATTCGTTGGAGGCTGGAGGTTGGATTTGCTTCATTTATCATACGTATTGTTTAAATTGCCCTTGGTACAGTGCCCCGCTTGCCACCTTTCCTTTTCTCTACGTTTGTTCCTGTTACACTGTCACAAGACAGGTCGGAAAATAACTTACATAATTCAACTGGAGCAGGAATGGCAAATGAATGAATTAACTCTAGGCCAGGTGTATGGCGTCTCGCTCATCTCTTTGAAATTCCAGGATGTTATTGTTTGACGCAATAACGGAGTTGTAGACAGGTTTTATGTTGCTATAGAGGTATCTTGTGCCACATGAGTAGAAGGCATCACTGTTTAGTAGTAGTAATGAACTTTTTCATGTCCCTCCATGTCAATTATAGTGTGGTTTAAAGGGGTTGTGTGTCTATCTGCCAAAGAAAAGGAAAAACTTATTTTCGTCATGGCTGTTTCTCTATACGTAGCCGTAGGTAATGAGTGTTGTTGGTATCTGAGCAGTGAAGAACAGAGCATCAGGCTAAAATTCCCCTTAGTTATACGCGCTAAGCGTTCAATTTGATATACCTTTCTTTATGTAGTCAATCACTGCTAATGGAGTTACAGAATTATGTTATGACACGTTTTACTGAAAGTTTGTAAAGCAAAGTTTATGGACAAGGCAAGCAATTGTACATGAATAATACCTACCATTGATTTCAGAGGGAAATTATGGTATGCCTAAATGTAAGGGTATCATTGCTTTGGAATTGCTGAGACAATATGCTTGGCACGAGGGCTTCCACTTCTAATAACTGATCGCTTTGAAGATGTGTCGGTCACGGGTGATCGTCATGATTCATCTTTCACGTAGAAGCTTACGTTCCACACTCTTGGTTTGAGAAGACTTACCATCATACTTCAAATTGTTATTAAAGGTAAAGACTCAAAATCAGACAAGTTTACGTGTTATGTCTGTGGGAGGTGATTTTTTTTTTAATGTGCATTGACTTGACAACGTTTAAGCACCTTTATCTTAGCTGATTTTGCTCCATTTTCTCTGTAACTTAAGTATGTGGTAACTGAGACAATAAGCTGCAGTAATCATGCATTTTATTCTTTGAAATCTCCTCATCAGTTTGACAATTTTGCAGTTTAAAACTGAAAATGAGAATGGAATGTGGACAAAACGATTCCTGATTCATCTTTCACATACATAAGTTTACGTTCCTCATATTTTCTCGTCGAGACGTATGGCCGAGTGGTTAAAGGCGACGTCTCAGAGACGTGAGGTTGCACACGTGCGGGTTCGAACCCCAAAAGATCACGAAACAAAATACTTAGCTATTTTACTTTTTTTTCTTCAATTTTGTATTACATATTCGTCCATGTAGAAATCACATTCGTATATAAACGCACCTATACACACACACAGACACACACACACACACACCATATCCCTCTTTTTTGTGTTGGAGACTACATTGCTTCGACTGCTGCAAAATTTTGCAGGCTGACTTTGTCAAACCGATCATAGTATGTAATGACGACGACGGAGGTGTTGTACTTTGAACAATTGTCTTTCAAAACCATGTCATTGTTTTGTACTTTGATGACGTCATCACACTGAAAATTGTAATTAAAGGCAAGGTATCAAAACCAGCCGATTATAGGTTTTATGTTTACGGCATGTATTTTTCCCAAGTTGCCAGAAATGGCATAGCGACATCAGTAGTTACAAGGCCGCATTTCCGTCTAGCAATGCAATACATGTTCACGCGGCCACGTTGGTTGAGTGGGCATTGACTTTTCTCCCTGTAATATCTATACATTTCTTTTTTTGCCTTACCATTTCCGTGGATGTCCCGTGGCCGAGAGGTTAGAGAAACGGTTTTGCATGCACGCTCAATATAACTTCAATGTGCCTATATCACATTCTTTTCTTTGTCGATCACAGATGACTGACATCTGATGACCCAAAGCGTATCACCTAACTCGTCAGTCTGACGAGTTTCATATCTCGTTAATTTGTTGGAATTTAAGAATTTCTTGCTGGAAACATGCTAAAATACAATGCATTGACTGCTCTGCTATTATTACAAAACAAAATGGATTGTGAACAATATTCATGACTAATGTAGAGATTGGGATAAAATCTATATGTTTTTAAAATCAATAACCTTACATTTCCTTTCTTATGCCAATGAGATGAAACTGGAATTGTTGTGATGTTTAGTATGACAATGTAAGGCATCAAACCAATGCCCGATTGCCCCAAATCTATCGTTTTATTGAAAGATGACATAATTTCCCCCCCCCCAAAAAAAAAAAAAAATCAGGGGTATGAATATACGATTTTGCAAATAAACCTATAGTTGTCAAGTTTCAGAGCCTTGAAAAGTAAGAGTGAAGTGTTACTTTCAGGATATCTTGGTTGTTAATTGCAAGTTTTGACCACGAATATAGTACGAAAACAAACGGACGTTAATATTGTCCCCTTACTCCTTTCCCCCTTTCTTTCAGAGGTACCCTATGATACAAGCATGGTCTTTTGAGTGGGTACCTCCATTAGTTTTTTTTTTTTTTTCTTCTTCGCAGAGTGTATATATAGTGTATGTAGCATTTTTTGTACTGATCACGTAGACATGAACATGTTGTTAATCCTGTCTGGTTATGTATATTTTCAACGACTCGCATGTCAAATTTATAATATTGTTCCTTGTACATTCTATTGGAAAAAAAAAAAGTGACAATAAAGTTTGAATTTGAATTTGAATTACTCCAATCTTCACATTCTAAGCTTCATTTCGAATATTTTGTAAAGGTAGGATGTTTACAATTTGTGATAACAACTGACCAACACATATTCATCAAATGTGATATCTTGAACATATTTAAGTCATTGCTCCCAAAGGTAAACAATACGTGTAAAGGCTTAAAGCTTTAAAAAGCTTTAGTCAAAAACACATTCACAATCTTTACAGATTAAGGAGATATTACTATTTTTCTCAATAAACCATATCTGCATACGGTTTAGTCCGGGAACATTATTGTTATAACTATTGATCACATTTTGTACATTTAACTATACGTCACATCGATTATACTGATTCAAATTTTTACATTGGTTGTTTCTATCTCGAACTCACATTATAGAACTATTTTGAAGCACTAATGCTTGCTGTTGTTGTTTGTTTTTTTATTTGCAAATGGTACATTATGACTTAAGGTTCTATTCCACTGGCCATCAGAGGCCCCTTCGATCCCTGGAATGCTAAAATTTTGGCGTTCCGATGAATTCCGATGAAGTGTGATCCGAAGAGCAGCATGAGGGGGTCGTGGTTTCTAGTAAATTCAACAACGATCTGACGTTGATCGGATTAATAGGATCGAAGGCTGGTAGCCGCGGGATAGCTGTCATCTGTTCATCTGATTGTGATTGCAGGGACGGTGATCTGACACTAATCTAACACTTCCGAAAGTCGCAGGATACCATGCAGTCCGTCTCGTCGGTCAGTAATCGCATATTCAGACTCAGATCAGACATTGGGCTGATTTGCGCCAAACTCGGAAGCAGGTCATACGGACTCGCCGAAACGGTTACAGCTCGTTATTCCGAAGGTTCGTTATTCCGAAGGTTTTTTTAATCCGAAGGTTCGTTATTCCGAAGGTTCGTTAATCTGAAAAGCATATAAGGTTCGTTATTCCGAAGGTTCGTTAATCCGAAAATGAAATGAGGCTCGTTATTCCGAAGGTTCGTTGATCCGAAAATAAAATAAGGTTCGTTATTCCGAAGGTCGTTAATCCGTAAATGAAATAAGGTTCGTTAGTCCGAAGATGAAGGTTCGTAAATCCGAAAATGAAATAAGGTTCTTAATATTCCGAAAATAGAGTAAAATTCTTGTTATGACAAAATATGGTGTTGTAATTAATGTCTTTTGCGTTCGGTGATACGTGTGCGCATATGTGTGAGTGTGTGTATTGAGGTCAAGTACATAGAACCTTTGAAATTACTGTTTAACTGCCCATATACCTCACCCCCATTATTTGTTTGTTTGTTTGTTTGTTTGTTTGATTTATTTTTCTTCCAACACAATTTCATACATAAATCAAAATTATTTTCCGTAATATCACATGGAATATCAGTAAGCAGATTACAAGTACAAGATTCAAAGTATCGTCGCCTTATAGCCTCACATTTATCGGTAGTCTAAAATTCATCATCATAACAATTCAGGAGAGGCATGTCCACTTTGAATAGGGGATGCCGGCATACCCATACTCTCTTTGGACACATAAACACATACGAACACACACAATAACAGGCACACACAAACACACGCAATTCCATATAAACTTTTATCGGCGACGTATAGAATGCCGTCGTAATTCATAATTTCATTTGTATATGTATACTAACGATGAAAGTAGAGGTATTTTCTCCCCCGGAGGATGAGTTCGCCCCCTCCCACTCCTTCATTTCTTCGTCAGTGTCAGAGTAATACGTTCATTCTTTGAAATAATTACCATATTCTGCGACTCTAACATGTCTCAAGCAGGAAAAACAAATCACACATGCTTGGACTTAAGAATAAAAGCTTTTAAACAAATAAACAATCAAATATATTCAACAAGCAGATTCCAAAATGTAACATCTCTTTTAATAAGCTTCACTTTGAAGAGTGGAATGTAATCGAAACTTGTCCTTCCGATCAGTCACTAGGTTAGAAATTATTTTTGCATGAATTCAATGAGAAGTTAAATGCAGTTCTCCACTTTTTTGTGTGACACGGTAACACACGGAATTCGTGTCGTGATGGTTACTGACAAAATGTAAGCCAGTACTTTGCATTATTTCTAGCTCTCGTGAAGTAAATTGGGTTTTACACTCCATTATGATAGCCTTTGCCATGACACTAGTTGTATTACGTATTACCAAAAGAAACTGCAACTTTTTGTGTAAAACCCGATTTTGGACACATATTTAGGTGTACTTTTGGGATGTTCAAGTTACGGTACCCATTGTTAAAAGTGAAAAAAAAAAAAAAACACACCGAGTTGTCAGTTTGCATGCATTTCACTTTCTTTAAACATATAATTCCTTCTTTTTTTCTTTTTTTTTTTGGGGGGGGGGGGACCGCGGTCAGCATCTTAAAATAAAGGGAAGGCATTTAAAACTAAAGGGATGGTATAGTATTGGCTGAGATGGGGCGTCAGGTTTCTAACTTGTTTTTTGTAAGATAATGAGATAATATGAAAGAGCACGTAATTCTACGAGAAATTCAAAGTTTATTCGATGAAAAAATGGTTTTGAAGTGGCTGAGATATTCAAAACAAAGGGATCCTAATAAATCGTTGGACCCACCTCTTGTTTGGCCCGATGTTTTACTATGTTTTTGGATATCTCGGGCATTTAAACCGTTTTTAATACAATACACTTTGAATTTGTTTTAGAATTGTATCCTATCTAAATTTCACAGATGATTTCTAATCATCCTGCAAAAAGTTAAAATTTGAATCTCCCATCTCAACCAAAACTATACTATCCCTTTAGAATGCCTCGCCTGTAAGAAATAAATCTCTTTATAAGACACTAATATCCCAGACGATCGATAGACACCCACAAACACATACACACAGACACAAATTAGAAGGAGACTAACTGCAAGCACCTTACAAAAACAAAATACGCCCCGTCATTGCATATTGGTATAATTGATTAAAAAATAAACAAACAAACATATACGTATAAGATGTTGGCGATTATATCGGTCGTTATCATACATAATAAATATGATACCGAGTGCTGAAAAATAACCATTATGAAGGTGGACGATGTGAGATCATAAATACTTACTCGGAGCGGCTGCATGTCGAAGATCCCGACTACAGCATGTGGGGAAGGTGAGGCATAATGAAGCACTTAATTTCAAACTTGCAATATGACGTCGTTACTGTTATTATCATTAAAAATGTGAGGGTGTCCGAAAATAGGCTATAGAAAAATCACACAGTCCCCTACGCTCTAAATTCAATCGCTCAGGTAAACAATTGTTCAGACTGAATTAAAATCAAGATTCTTGATCTACGCCACTTCTTCACGCAACACGACGTGCTTTACCTGAAAATATACACGTGTATCCTCCTCCCCAGAGACAATATGATGTTTTCATTGCGTAATGTTCAAGCATTTCTTTTTTTTTTTATTACGGCGTATTTTGTCATTTCATTTTCGGAATTACAAACCTCATTTCATTTTCGGATTAACAAGCCTTATTTCGTTGTCGGATTAACGAACCTTCGGAATAACGGACCCTATTTCATTTTCGGATCAACGAACCTTCGGAATAACGAACCTTATCATATTTTCGGATTAACGAACCTTCGGAATAACGGACCCTATTTTATTTTCGAATCACCGAACCTCCGGAATATTGAACCTTCGAAATAGCGAGCCTTGTTTCATTTTCGGATTAACGAACCTTCGGAATAACGAACCATATTTCATTTTCGGATTAACGAACCTTCGGAATTTGTTTGTTTGTTTGTTTCATTTCCATTTGAGGAGATGGCTGGATAGCCCATATTCAGCTGCAATATCTGGTCTTCCATGGGGTCCAGTTGGATGCGAGGTGGGACCACTTCACCGGGTTAAACACCCTGCTCTTTGCGATGAATGAATGAAGCGGGATCTTTTACGTGCATGAGTTGTTACTCTCTCATACACGGGACTTCCATTTTATGTCCTATCCGAGGGACAGATTGTTTTGCCTCTTGCTAGAGCGGACGGTATGCTTACACACAACATTGCTCAGTCCAGACTCGGGTTCGAACCCGGGCCGCGTGATCGTGAGGCAGACGCGCTACCGACTGAGCCAACTCACCGCCCAACAATAACGATACTTAGGTCATTTTCGGATTAACGAGCCTTCGGAATAGCGAACCCTATTTTATTTTCGGATCAACGAACCTTCGGAATAACGAACCTTCGGAATAACGCCACATACAATGTTCGGATTAACGAACCCTTTTTCATTTTCGGATTAACGAACCACTAGATATAGGGAATTCGCGTGTTTCGGATCAATGAACCTTCGGAATAACGAACCTTCGGAATAACGAACAGCACCCCTCCCAAACAGTACGCCTCCTGACGATAGTTTAAGTGAATGTATCCCTGAAGAATTCAGATAAGAAGAAAATAAAGCAACTCAAAACAACAGTGTGTTTGTTTTTTTTCATAAACAAAATACTAATTTATCACTTTTTTTTTTTTAAAGAAACGTAATCCTTTATTACACAGCATATAGTACATGATATAAGGAACACAAAAATAAAGAGGTCTTTCGACACCTTGTTGACTGGCTAGCCAGAATATACTGGCTATCAGTTCACTAGGCGTCACACAAACTGCTAATTACTAGATTGGATAGCGCACACGAAGCAATGTCGCTCACTGCTATTGCATAAAAAAGTGTATAAAATTTTATCGTAAAATTAACATCTCTCTCTTTATAAAGGAGTACGTTTACTTTTTTTGTCCAATTCCATATTCTATACACTAAAGCAGTACGTCTCTGGGGAGAGAAGATCGTTGGAGAAATCGGCCTTTGTTCGATGTGTTGAAAAAAACAGGGGCAACGTCCTATACATAGCCCCGATAACAACCACGTTGTCCGGTAAAAAGGTACTAACATTTAGTAGTTTGATATCCATTAAATAGAAGCCGTCTTATTTTTGCGCAGATGAAAGAAAGCAAGACAATGAAGATCAGGCATACTTTATCACGGCGGAAAGAACTCACTCAAAAATTTTATTAATTCATCTAACATTTCCAAAATACAAATGGTTTACACATCGAACAAAATGGAACGAAAGTCAGTTTTCAATGTACAATGGAAGAACGTGGTTTTATCATCCTACTAAATCGAATATTTACACTCTTTAACAGCAAATTCATTATCTTGTATATTCTCCACACAAAGAAAACAAAAAATATTCACATATATAAATTGCCTTTTGCAAATACAATCATGCAGTCTTTGTGATATAGTGGGGCTTAATATCGCCTTCTTTCACTGTTTTGTCAAGAAAATGCTATCCTTAAAAAAAAACGATAAAACGATAAAGTTACACAATCAAGTCATCACAAAACGGAATTTCATAGCGATTTACTCATACACATCATGTATAACTTTGCTGACTTCAGCGTTCTGAGATTAGTTTTCAGTCTTTTCGTGCAAAAGCAGTGACTAACTTACAAATAAACGAGCAGACTGCAATGGAGTCCCATAGGCCTACAGTGCGATAAGCTTTACTTTTCTGACGCTGCGGGAAGAATCATGCTCCAACACTACGGGACAATGCGAAACGAGGAAAAAATGCATAGTGGACAAAGCCAAAAGAGTCATTCCTGTCCACAGCAAAGTCAGGCCGAGAGAGAAAAAATAAAATGTGCGTATGGACACGCACATGCGTGCGCGCGCGCACACACACAAGATCTACTAGTACATCGAACAAAATGGAACGAAAGTCAGTTTTCAATGTACAATGGAAGAACGTGGTTTTATCATCCTACTGAAACGTCACCATAGAACGAACCTCTCAACCTAGATAGCAGAGTAATGACTTTTTACACTGCAACGTACTTTTTGACACATAATAGATGTGCTGCTCTTGAAAACATTTCGCTTCGTTCGAGTAACATTGTCTAGCAAAGCTACGCCACCCCCTCAAAACACACGCACACCTACACACACACACATGGAGCAAAGAAAAAACACCCCCCCCCAAAAAAAAAAAAAAAAATCGCAAACGCAAGATTATCAACACACTGTGACACTTTGTAGAAGTGGCAGACAATCCCAAAATAACCAGTGTCAAATTAATACCCTGAACGTTGTTCCTGTCAGTCTGCAGGCTCCCACAAAAGTAATCTTAACAGTGAAGAGGACCAGTAATAAATAAACCCATGTTTGACTAAACTGATTGAAATCGAGCGTTGGAGACGAAATGTAAGACCTACAACCGTTAAATCACGAATGATTCGATAAAACACCTACGTATGTCTAGCCATCTCACACTTTGCATAGTATTGTTACCTGAAATTCTACAAATGATATTTGCTCTTTTCTTTCATTGAAAAATAGTTTACGAATAATTCAATGCTCCTGAAAATTATGCATAGAAATCTCAGAATATAATGATTGTTGTTCGAACGGCCGAAAATTATGCCCTGTTCCAACTTGAATCAAGTTAAGTAATAAAGGAATTGAAGGCTATATGAAACAATGACAATACTTTAATTTATTTCTTTTTTTAAAGAAGCAAATCTATCCCAGCCAGCCGCACCGTGTCACTTCTATCACGTTGTTTGGTGACGGAGAAAAGATCAAAGGAGTGACAATGATGTGCTAGGGAGACCATGGTTGTATTTCAAATAGACAAGAGGTAGTCGTGTAGCAGCTTACTTGGAAGCTGTGGTAATGAAGTGGTGTATTCCTACATCTACAGCAAATTCTAATACACTGTATCTCAGAAACGTGTAATAATCTTCACCATTAATTTAGGCCTACCTACCATCACACCATTACACTGATAGAAGGAATGATGACCACAAAGATAACATACTAACGAATATACAAATAACAATAACAATTATAACAATAACAACACAATAATCATTGGCAAATAAATACAAAATGAGGCAGAAAATGGAAACATGTCAGCACGCTGGCAATGATGATTGAAACAAAGAAAAAAAAATAAAACGAACCAAATGATTGAGGCAGGGCATTAATGTGTAACGAGTTCCGTGTGCCTGAAGCACCCATGACAATCAACATACAGGACCATTATTCTTCATATCGATGCAGACATTTGGCGTTCATCAAACCCACAATCGCCTACATTACATCATGTTCTTATTACATTTCTGTTAATGCAAGAAATAAGTTCAGATGAAGGAAGTTGTAATAATCCTCTACATTAATATTTGTACACAAGCATAGCAATGAGGTAACAAAATATAAACCATGTAAACCGTAACGATGCAGCCTCGAAACCTTTAGCACAGGTGAGGATGACAGCTTAAGACAGGGGGAAGGCTGCCAACGAAAATCGCCTGATAATTACATCACAAATTTGTATTTACAATGGCAATGCAAGCATTTGGCCAAAGAAATGGAGAACCCTGTACTTTGTCTATGAATGATGGCACAACTGGCAGATTTTTCAAGTCATCTGCAAACCAGACCCCTACGTTATCTATTCAAGAGATGATACAGCGGCCTCAGTATCTTTACAATGATAAATTTGTGTTCTTGTTGCACCAAGGCTGAACTCGAAATGTTGATAGGGATACAGCCGTAGAAACTTGAATAATAAGAGATTTTATACATTATGTTGACGGGATGCATTCTGTGTTTATATCCATCTTGAATTCTTCCTTCTGACAAAGCAGCAGCAAATAACCACCACCTCAGATGCAAAAGATTGATGTTCCTTTTATCATCTAGATTACAGCTTGGAATGAAAGGGCAATTCCATGACAAGATCAAAAAACAAAAGTTGTCCTATTCACAGTATGAAGACTGTTAGTTAATACAAGAAAAGTTGACAGAGTGATAAAATATTGCACAATAACTCTTCTTTCAGTCTCAGTGGGTACTTGCAGCCTTGCAATCCCAATTTCCTCTGCTATTTCTTTTTTTTCTGCTGGGTAAGCAAGCGAGATTTGATACAATGGGACATGAGAGAATGATCCAAGAGTGAACCATCACAAAGAGTGGAATATCGAGACGGGAGGGACAAACAGGGAGGAAAAGACATGAAAACACAGCAAGCGACACGACACTAGAGCAGCACAGTAATGATCAATGAGTCAACCAAGACTCTTCACTTGATCGTCGACCCTGCTTCCCACTTCTTATCTATAACTACTACACATCATGCACCAAGCTAGAATTTCCTTAAAAAAAGAACAACACGATACATACTGTCAAATATTGCATTGACCAAAAAACAAGAGAACAAATACAAAATAAAAAAGAGGAGTCACTTTGATATCAATATGGAATGCTTAATGAAAGTCGCTAATCCCTCTTCACGTTAACACAAGGTGAAAGTGATTCAACTTCTGTGACAAATATCAACAACTGCATTGATCATTTGAAACAACTGCATCCATTATCAGAAACATACTGTTTGGAAGACCTGTGACTGAAAATGCAGTGTAGCTTTCATCTTTAAATTGCTGTCAGTCAATACCCACTCTTCCCTTCAAGCCATATGAACAATGAGGCACATTGGAGTTCAAAATATCACTACAATATTTCAGACCAATATATCCATAATAATCATGTTTCCCAATAGACAAAAAAAAAAACAACAACAAAGAGAGAGCAACTTTGAAATTTTAATTTCGAGATTACTCAGTATTTACCTATCTAAATACTCCTATTAAAGATAATAAAAAGTTTTGGTACCTCAAAAGTTTCCCTGAATTTCCTTGTCTTGGTTTGTGTTTCACGTTAAAGTACGTTGTCTGTGAGAATTACTCGCCCCAAAGTGCTCTCATGTCTTAGTAATCATGCAATAATGGTTTCGTACCAGAGCCGTCGCCGTACAGCGTCGATAAATATTGTACGAAACCACTGACTGCGACCAGCAGCGTGCAGCCCATTGTACGCACAGCTAACTGCGACCAGCAGCACCATTCGCATATCGTAATGGGGCTTCGCATTGTAGCATTCAGGATCATGACAGATTTAGTATCACGGGTAAATGTCAACTTAAAATCCCAGAATTTCTTCGATTTGAAGACTTACCAATTAAGTTGAAGTATTGAAAACAGGCTTCGAACAACTGAGTTTCGTGTGAAATGTCACAGCTTTTTGAAAACTGGTAACCAATTACAGTTCAGTGAAAATGTGTCCTTGTGTAAAGACTAGAACAGAGGAGTCGAAGAGACAGAGATGTTTGAGCCGGGTCCGTCAAAAGAAGATGACTTACTCTTCCTTCTCTTCTCCGACTACAATCAGCAGCTTCTGAACAATGCGGGTGATTGCTCGATTAAATTTCAGGACAACAGCTGGTTTGTTCTGCCACCAGATACAGAGGAAGTAGACTGGCAAGCCTGTCAGTGTGATAGCCAGACCAATAAGAGTGTCTTGGGGTGCAGCCACTGTACCCATGATGACCAGAAACACACAGGCCAAGACAAAGGTGATTGGAAGCAGGATGTATTTTATCGGTCTCTCCATGTCGGGGCGGGTGAATCTGAGGTAAATTTGTCCGCAGACAGCAGCACCGACGGACAACCAAGTCATGAAGCTGAAGTAGTTTGACAGGGAGTCGATGGTAGGTACGAACACATACATCACCGACAGCAAACACGTGAAGACTAGTGAAGGCATGGGCGTCTTGCGGCTGACTTGAATCATTGCCAGCCATTCCGGTAGCTGGCCCTCTCGAGCTCCTACAAAGAACAACCTGGAGAGAGACAGGAAACCACCGTTTACACCACCAAACGTTGACATGGCAACGGACACTGGCATTATCCACGCCATTGGGCCGAACACTTTCCGGCCAAACGACACAGCGACGGCGTTGGAAGCCGCCAGCTCATCGGGCGAGAGTACCGCGAAATAGGCCACGTTTGCCAGGACGTAGATAATCGTTACCATGGACAACGAAATCATGATACCTCGGGGCAGATTTTTCGTTGGCTCCTTGATTTCTTCAGTCAGGTAGTTCAGGTAATTCCAAGCTGCATAGGCGAACAGGCCTCCATAAAACGCCAGGGCTATACTCTGACCGTTGGCACTGCCCTTAAAAGGTTCTTGGAAATTTTCGGTATGACCCAATGCGATCCTGACCAGGCCGGTGCCGATGATGACGAGGAGAGCGATAATCTTGGCCACCGTTAATACATCCTGGACCCGCGTCGCCCACGGCACGCTCCACGAGTTCACGAAAGTTAGGAGTGCAAGATACAGAATGGCCGCTATCCGGACAAAGCTATCGGGTGCTGGGCAGTCGACTTCCGTGAAGAAGGGCTAAATGACGTAATCGGCAAATGTGAGGGCTACTATCGCCTGACCAGTAGGATTTATGACGATGAGTGTTGCCCAGAGCAACAGGAATGCCGGTAAATCACCGAAGCTGGCCATAATGTATGCATACTCTCCCCCACTCTTCGGGATGGTGGTCCCGAGTTCGGCAAAGCACAGAGCTCCGACTAGAGAAAACAAACCAGAAACGATATCCACACGACAAGGGACATACCCACGGAGCCAGAATTTTTCTAAACGCTGGTCGGGGAGTGGAAGATTCCAGAGCCGACAATGCAGCCGATAATGACAGTGCTGCTACTAAAGAAACCGATCTGGGGTTTGAGTTGAACTCGGCTGTCGTCATGGGTGTCGACCCTCCCTTCACCTTGGTCCCCGGTCGCCTCGGCCTCCTTTCCACCGCGACTTGGGTTGAGCACGCCAGTCTCTGGAGTTTCGGCTGCATGGCCATTTTCTTCTTGGTTCAAAACCATATTTCGTTTGATATCATTCTCCTCTCCTTCAGAAAATCTACTGGTGATGTGATGACAAAGCTATCAGCTGAATGAATGAAGTCTGTAGTAATAAAATATCTTCGGAATCTTCTTACACAGCACGACAATGTCAAGTTGGTCAAGAGATAACAACGTCGATATCGTAGAGATTATAGAAAATGACACTGCACTGATAACGGACCGCCGAGCAAAAAAAAAAAAGCAATTTATCACTTCTTATTTAAGTTCCGTAAAGTCAACTGTACTTCCAAATTATGAGGGAGCCCTGGGTCTCAAGCAGTAGCATTAGGATGGCGGAGACAAGAGTATCCTCTGTCGTTGTCCTCTTCGGTGTAGGCGTAAAATCGCATAAGCACGATAGTCCACTGGCATTATAAGTTTATAGGGGCACAGCAGAGTCTGCTGGCACTTAAGGAAGAATAAATTTAAAGTTACGCATGGATTAGGTACATGCAGCAGCATTAATAGAACACGTTGGTGAAATACACATTTTGAGGGGGAAAAAAGTCAATGCAAAGTTTTGAATCCTACAGTTTCGGTGCTGCTATCGTAGGATGAGAGGTCTACAAATGCAAAAGGACGTAAGGAAGGCTTAGCTTACCTGCCAGAGTCTAGCTCTCGACCCCCCCTTTTTTTTTTGTTTTTTTTTAACGGTTCTGTTACTTTGGTTTTTTTTTTCACCGACTTTAAGCGTTAAGACGAGAAATGGCGCGATCCCAAGAACTCCTGCCACAGAGATTCAACAGCATTTCTTGGAATCGCTCCATCACTCGGCTTAACGCCTATATTCGGCAAAAAAAAAAAAGTCGATAAAAAGGTCCAGAGCTAGACACTTGCCAGGAAAACAATTGAGCTAAGTGTCTATACCAGAACATCTGCATTACGTTGGCATAATGCTCTTCACTTTCTTCGCTGTATTTCCTCCATTCACCATTGCTTCCAACTCGTTCAGAGGTCGCCACTGCCTCTACTTGCGGATCTCTTTTGCTGACCTACAAGAAAAAAAAAATGACACGCTTTCATTCGTGTAATTATTCATTCTTTTATTTTATTTACTCAAGCTTGTTATTGTCAGGAGAGAAATTTATCTTTGATTTTTGCCAGTTAAGTAAAATCGAATTTGTTTGAATTTGTAAAGATTTAGAGCTTTAAAGCTGTCCTAGAAAGCCCCTAGGTCAAACTGCAAGAAACTGACTGTCTGGAAATGTACATTAAATGAGACAAAGTAAAAGTAAAAGTAAAAGAATAAACTGGCATAGCAACAGCATGTCTAGATCAGTTAAATTCAGACACTTTCTTTAGAGTTCCTTATCGCTTGGTCTCTCTTGTCATTTGCCTGGTTTTTCCTTTTCTTCGTATTCGGTCCGGTGCGCCTTTAGTCCTCCTTTTCCCTTTTATTCATTTCGCCTCTCCCTGCCCAACTTTATTGTTTATCCCCACTCGATCCTGTCCCTACATGGCCGTCACAATGGCGGCCATGTCTGGAATTCAGGACGCCCCTCCCCTCATTGTTCCCGCTAATGACTCCGAAGAAAACCCCAACAACCTCTCAGAGATAGAACCTGACCCCACTCCGATCCCCAGCCGCGACACTGGCTTTACTGAAGTTTCAAGAAAAAGACAACGACCGAATTCCCAACCCTGCTCCGATGACGAATCTGATCTGTTTCACACACCCACCCGTCCTCCCTTCAACCCGCATGTAACTATCATTGGCACAGTCAAAAACATTACTCTTATCAACCCCATCCAGATCGCACGTGAAATAAACAAGCTAGTAGGAAAAGTGTCTCAAGTCCAACGCAAACAAAAATCCTTCGCTATCAAATGTTTCAATCCTAAACAGGTTCTGACTCTTATGGAACTGAGTGAATTCTGCAAAACCCAATTCGTGTCACTAACGACAAGTCATTCTCTCCTTGCAACTGATTGACAAATTGCCCTACATCGACGTAAATAAGCACTGAATTGATCAGTGTTTTAGTAGTAGCCATGATAAAAAATCATGGGCGTACATACTCGAGCAGGATTCGAACCCACGACCTCCTGATTACCGGTAATCAGGAGGTCGTGGGTTCGAATCCTGCTCGAGTATGTACGCCCATGATTTTTTATCATGGCTACTACTAAAACACTGATCAATTCAGTGCTTATTTACGTCGATGTAGGGCAATTTGTCAATCAGTTACAATGAAAAACATCTCGACGGAAGAACTTCATAAAAAAAAAATTGAATAATCATTCTCTCCTGTTCTAAAAGGTGTCATCAAAAGCGTCTCGCCCGAGTTAACGGAACAAGACATCAAGGAGGTGCTGGCGGGCCAGGATGTGACCGAAGTTAAGCGCATCTCAAAGCGATCAAACGATGGTCCCACCCCAACCAATGTACTTGTTTTCTTTTTCGACTGCCCCTCACTTCCAGAATCAGTGTGTATTGGCTACGAAACTTTCCCAGTAAGTGTATATGTTCCCCCTGTTTCTCGCTGTTTTCACTGCCAGAGGTTTGGTCACACAAAAGATACATGTAGATCTAAACAGCGTTGTGTAAGGTGTGGAGAAAACCACGATCTCTCTTCTTGCCCGTCCAAATCCAATCCAAAATGTCTGCGATGCGGGGGCCCCCATAGCGCGGCATATGCAGGTTGCCCAAAGTTCAAACTTGCACGTGAAGTGCAAAATTACTCCACTTTGAATCATGTTTCCTACGCTGAAGCTGCCAAAAAACTACAGGTTACCCAATCCAACACCCAGGCTATGAATTCTAACCCAGATCAATCTGACCCGCAACATTTCCCAGGTCCTCATGTGTCCGATTCTCCTCCTCAATCCACCATACCTGCTCCCATTCATAACTCCAAGTCCAACCCTACCACCTCCTCCATCACTACTTCTCGCTCCCATCCTACCACTGTGAATGTGACCCATGCATTTACTCAACCCCAACAGGCTACTGACAGGGCCCAGGTTCACAGAAGCCTCCCAGTCCCCACAGATACAAATACGGCCTCCACTCAAACTAACAAACGGCAACTCCCTCCTACAACATCCATTCTCCTAGTAGAAAAACTAGTTTCCTTTGTGAGCACGGTTATCCACAATCTTCATGCGGCTGATTCTGACCACAAGAGAATCATGTTAGTTGTTCAATCTGCAAACACTTGCTTCGATGTGGTCGTTTCCCAGGAAAAGATATTCGAACTCCTACACCAGAACCAATAATGGATCTGAACCTCATTATTTGGCAGTGGAACGCCAGAGGGCTCCCCTCTAATGGCGCGGAGCTGACTCAACACATCTACTCTTCCCCTTCTCCCCCACATGTTATCCTCGTGCAAGAGACCTGGTGTCACGATGACACAAATTACTCCATTCCTAAGTATACTGCTCTGTGGCGCAATCGCGTCTCATCACGTGGAGGTGGCTGTGCAATTTTTATTCATCAAGACGTAAATTTCAGCAATGTTCATTATTTCCCTCACCTAGAGGGCTTAAAAGTCAATATTCTGTATAGAAATGTTTCTGTCACTGTGATAAATTTTTACAATCCCATAAAAAGATTGTCCACACAAGATTTACTTTCACTTACAGTCGACTGCCTGCCATACTATGTCATTGGAGGAGATTTTAACGCCCACCATCCTGCATGGGGAGGAACCACTATGGACCTCAACGGAAAAGTCATATTTGAATTTTGCAATGATCACGATATTGTTATACTTAACGATTCCTCAGCAACACGCTTTGACATTGCTAGAGGATCTTCCACATCAATTGACCTCACTCTTGTTCCTCCGTCATTAGCCCCCCACTGTAACTGGTCGGTATCCCCGTTTTCCCTCGGGAGTGATCATTACCTTATATATTGCAGTGTTCATTTTACTTTGCCATTAATGCGACTTTCCATACCTAGCGCTTCCTCTCAAAATCATGACAATCTTCCGCCCCGTTGGGCTTTTCGAAGAGCCAATTGGGAATTATTTCAGCGTGAACTAGAATTGTTACATCATTCACACTGCTCCCGTCCAGCAAATATTTACGATTTGTATGATCTTTTTCAACAATGTATTACCCAAGCTGCTAATGCTTCTATTCCCCTCCAGACCCCGACCTGTCGCCCACCTCTTCCCTGGTGGTTGGCGGCCTGTTCGAGAGCTGTCCGCGACCGTCATCGTGCCAAACGCAAGCTTGATAAGTCATATCTTTACGATGACTTAATCACTTATCTACAATTCAATGCTGCAGCCAGGCGCACCATTATATCAGCCAAACGTTCTCATTTCACTACTTTTTGCAACTCTTTGAACCGTTTTTCCCCACTCTCAGATGTATGGTGCAAAGTAAAACTATTGTCTAACAATAACACCAGGAGTACCTTCCCACCCATACTTATAAACAATACTTATACTCATGACGCCCACTGTATCGCCAATGCTATGGCAGTTGCTTTCTCTCAAAAGCCTTCTTTAACTCCCACTCTCCCTCTCCCTACTTCCCAAACCCTCTCCCTACTTCCCAACCCCCATCCTATATACATGACAATGATTCTCCTCTCAACGCTCCTTTCACTCCCAAAGAGCTCGAAATGGCGATCAAAGCTTCCAAGAACTCAGCCCCTGGGGGCGATGGAATCAACAAACAGTTGTTAAGCCATTTAAATGACAATATGTTTTGCTCTCTGTTAGAGATTATTAACATGAGTTGGGAAACGTCTGTGATCCCGCCCCAATGGAAACACTCCATTATCAAGCCCATACTAAAGTCTGGCAAGGACAAACACTCCATCAGCTCCTACCGCCCAATTTCTCTCACACCTATTGTGTGTAAACTCATGGAACGTATGGTGGTCCGTAGACTCTCGTACATTATTGATAAATATGATTTAATTTCTTCCTATCAGTCTGCTTTCCTCCGACATCGTAGAATTCTCGATAATCTCCTTTGCTTAGAATCCGAAGTAAGGAAATCCCTATTCAGTAAAGGATATACGGTCGCTATCTTTCTTGACATTTGTCAAGCCTTCGACTCTATTAATCATCAGGCACTGCTTTCCAGACTTTACTCAGTGGGACTTCGAGGCCGATTTCTAAGCTGGGTACAAAGTTTTCTGGACTCACGAACTTTTCAGGTGCAAATAAACTCCACACTTTCAGACATTCGTACATGCCAAGCTGGCCTCCCGCAAGGTAGCGTCATTAGTCCTCTATTATTCAATTTGTTTATTGATGAAATTATACATTATTGTGCATCAAACGTGTCTATGTATGCTGACGACATCGCTTTATGGCATTCTTCTACCAGTCTTCGTCACATCAATACAAAACTCCAGTCCGATGTGAATAGCATCTCTGATTGGATGACACAGTATGGACTCTGTCTACTAATAAGTCTAAAGTGATTATATTTCACTCTCGCCCAGTTTCTCCCACAGGTTTCTGCATTCGTCTCCAGAACGCTCCGCTTGAAGTCGTCCCTTCTCATAAATACCTAGGGGTTACCCTTGATTACTCCTTGTCATGGTCCCCTCATGTTCAAGACATCTTAATGAAATGCAACAAACGGTTAAACCTCCTCCGTTCGCTAACCGGTTCAAACTGGGGCGCCGATACACAAATCCTTCTCTTACTCTACCGGTCTCTAGTCCGCCCTCATCTCGACTACGCCTGTGAAATCTATGGTTCTTTATCCCCGCTCCTTTCAAGCAAACTAGATACAGTACAGGGCCATGCCCTCCGAATATGCACCGGCGCGCTACCATCCACTGCCCTGCATGCACTTCAAGTAGAATGTAATGAACCACCACTCCATATACGCCGTGAAAGGGCCGCCTTCAATTACTGCGCCTACATATACACACTGTCCCCACTTCACCCCGTCCGAAAAGCCATTGTCAACTGGTGGCAATACTCTTCGAATAAATGGCCACAAAACAAACTTCCTTTCGCTCTCCGAGTCAAGCCGCTTACGGACACTTTCCTAAAGCTGCAACCAATGCATGTTTATCCCAGTCCCCCTTGGTCCATTGAACATCCCAATATTGACTTCTCTCTTCACAGCTCATGTCCCAAGACCGCCCTCCCTTCAGCGCAACATCAAACTGCTCTTCAAACCATAAAGACCACATATTCAAACCACCTGACAATTTACACTGACGGTTCCCATGATCCCTCCACTAACTGTTCTGGCATTGGAATTTACGTACCTCACTAGCGTCATGAAATAAGTGAAAGGGTTTCACCCATCTCAATTTGTCGTACAGAACTGGTAGCAATTCTTCTTGCCCTATCATGGCTGGAATCCTCTCCCCCTCTCAGAGCTGTTATTTTCTCAGATTCTCTCAGTGCCTTGACACTTTTGAATAACCACACCTCAAATATCCTTGACCTTCCCAATGAAGTCCTTCTTAAATGCTCAAATCTTGTAATGAATGGGTGTGACATCACTTTAGCATGGGTACCAGCTCACTGTGGTCTAGCGGGTAACGAAAAAGCCGATTATCTTGCCAAACAAAGTTTACGTAAGAACATTACAATCAGTGTTCCTCTAAGTGTTGATGATATACGACATGTAATTAAACATAGATGTCTTGACGCTTGGAACGCGTTATGGCGCTCGTCTAAGAAAGGACGCCATCTTTTCAACATTCAACCCTGTGCCTCAAACACCTTCACCTTTGAAAGTCTGAATAGACGTGATGAAATAATAACTCAGCGACTCCGCATGGGCAGAGCCAGATTAGCAACTTTTTATCATATTATCCGTAAGCATCCCACTGGTCTTTGCTCAATGTGCAATGCACTGGAAACCGTGGAACATTATCTATTACACTGCAAACAACACACAAAACAACGTACAAATCTCATGCGTGCTATCCATAAGCAATCACTAAACATCTCTGATTTACTCGCAAATCACAAAGCTCTGGACGCAGTTATTGCCTGTGTCAAAGAAACCAACAAATGTCACAGTATTTAAGATTGCATAACTTTGCTGTAGCATGGACTTTGCAAAGTCTTGCAGAATGTACATGTACTTTATCATTTTGCAAACGTAGATTTCAAGATATTTTGTGAGTCGTCGTATTATATGTTATTATGCATTTTTGTTATTATCAATTACTTGTTTATCAATAGTGTCTCCCTCGTTGCTGTGGAATGCATTTGAAGATGTATGTACATGTATCATACATCTTCATAAATAATTGCGAGTTGCCTATTATACACACGTCATGTTGGCATATATCTGCTTATCAATGATATGTGGGTTTTTGTGTTTGTTTGTTTGTTTGTTTGTTTTTTTCATGCTTGATTGTGATAAATTTCACTTATGTTTTATTTAATCTCGTTTTCCCCTTCCCAGTACACAGGGGAAGGACTTTCAATCTCTCCTATCCTCAGCGTAATAGATCTTCATGACATTCGCAGCGGACATCGCTCTCCGGTCCCCTCCGACAACAAGCCGACCTTGGTCAGCCGTCACGTCGAGGCCTCCATCCGTCCACCTCGCCCATAGGTGCCGGAATCTGCAACAAGCGGGTTGGGGAGTCACTCGCTGCTGCAGATCCCGGCATCTCCCTCGATGGGTCTCTATTATATAAAATATATATACATGTATATTATTGTCTTACGTTCCTTGCGTGCGTTTCCATAGCAAGAACAGGGGATCTTTTCGTTCATATACCTATAGTGTAATTTTATAAATGATACACCTTTCATCATTTTTGTGGTGAGAACAACTTAAAATGTTTGTTAATCCCCTTTCGTATGAGTCGCCTGCACCTAATTAATACTTTAAATCTGTGGTTTGAATTTATTTTGAAGATTATTATGACTCCCACTTTCTGGCACTAAATTGTACTTTTTTTATTTTTGGGGGCTTGAAGCCCGCAGGTATACTCATACGTCTTTGATTCCAGGATTATATCTGTATCATATTTCTCCGTTGTTTGCTGCAAATATTTTTCTGTATCAACGCCTTAGAGCTCCTTGATATAAACACTGCATATATATTTTTTTTCTTCTTCTTCTTTCTTTCGAAACAATGATACAGTTATAGTAATTTTATCTATTTTGTAAAAAACATATCATTGTGTGTGTGCTCTATTTAAATACTGTACATTATTTTGGGTTGAACCATGGTATGGGTGTGTCTGTGCGTGGTTGGAGGTGTGTGTATGTGGTTGAGTGTGTGCACGTGGATGAGTTAGTGTGCGGTACACGCGCGCGTGTATTGTGTAGTTATTTGAGTTTGTCTTAAGAATATGAGGTATTCATCAATACCATATGAGCTCCCTCGTGGAGACGTAATGAGCTCCTTTATGGAGACAATATGAGCTCCCTCGTGGAGAATTTATGAGCTCCTTTGTGGAGACAATATGAGCTCCCTCGTGGAGACGATATGAGCTCCCTCGAGGAGACTTGGTATGCATTTAATATTCTTGTTTATATCTCTTTAAGATCTATAATGTTTGTTTTATGTTATAAGTGCTGTCTAGGGCAAATTATTTGTATAGGGCCCCATTTCTCTCTCTCTTCTTTCGATCTTTAAAATAACAACAACAAATATGAACAAAAATTAACTATGACGAGGTGCGGGTCACCCAAGCATACTGTAGATTTTTTTTTTATAGTTTACGCAATTGTGGGATATGTATTTTGACGACAGTGTCGTTTAACGGTGGGGCCCGTTTCATAAAACTTGTCATTAGTGACAAGTTGTCATAGATGTGATAAGCTACTGAAATCCATGCATCTGATTGGCTGAGAGCAAATTTGTCATAGAAATGTGGCAGTTGTCACTGATGACAAGTTTTATGAAACGGGCCCTAGTTTACATTTGTGTTATTGTTTTGAGCAAGTAGAATTATTGTTTGGGTAGTATCGAGTAGTTGTTTATAACTGTAAATATTATGGTAGAAATTTGTTTTTATTTTCATTTCTGCCTAGAACTTTCTTGTGTAGTGTTGACTAATCTTTATTTAGTCTGTTTTCAATTGATTTTAAAAGATATTTTTCTCTTTTTTTGCATATTATTTTGTGTAGTTGAGAATTATCATTGGTAGTTTTATGTAGTTATGTTTGTAACTGTAATTTTTTGGCATAGAATTATTTTGGGTAATTTTTAGCCCCTCCAGATCTACATTAAAAGTGTTTTCAAATGATTATCTCATACATTTGTATCTCATACTATATCTACTTTACATGAGAATAACAAATCACACATTTTCATTCTTAGATATAGATTTTGGAGTCTTTAACCCATCCCAGTCACACCCAACAACCAGCGTGGGTTGCATTATTTATGACCAAAAGAGAGCGTCCTACTACCTCAGACTTGGCCAGGAGCTGTAAAATGATTTTAACCAATCAGAGATCCTTACTGGGACTCTGACAAATAATTTATGCAAAGAAATCTATTTTTGAATGTCTCTTATTGGCTGAAACACCTATCAGAGGTTCGAGCCTGCTGAGAAACTAATCAATATTCATGTTTACAGCGCGCATGTATCTTTGTTGCCCCAGCAACTGCAGTGATTACGCGTGGTATCGTGATACAGTGTATAATCGATCTCCTCATAGGGTGCGTGACAATATCTGATTTGTGTGGTAAAAAACAAATCGGACGTAACTTGCTTCATAAAGATCATTATCGAAGCTGTTAGTGTTATAGTGTTCATTATCGAAGCTGTTAGTGTTATAGTGTTGGACATTTGAAAGAACTGCTTCATGAGAAATTACTTTTCATTTATTATTTATTTTCACAAACAAGAATTTTGATCACTTACATGCTTTTTTAAAATCATTCTAATGTCATAATATTTCACGATGGTATGTGTTCTGTCTTTACATGGCGAGATGGAAATGTTTTTTGTCCATCCAGGGTCAAAGGAGAATGTGACAGCTAGGAAGGAAACCAAGAGGATAGGGAGGAAATGAAAAGGATAGAATGAAACATCTGCTCAGCAGGCTCTTTTTTTATTGATTTCACACAATGGTGAATGCAGTACATCAGAATTTAAGAACAGTTCTAAATAATTTATTAGTTGAAAAATGAGCAAAGAAAGAGGGATTTCATCGAGTTGTAAATGAAAACTAAATTAGCATCACAATTTATAGATCTAATATATTTACTACAGAATGAGACCTGATGCAAACTTTATTGTCAAGCTTTTCGTTGAGTTTCTTCAGAGACACAAATTTTGGTAGCACTTAACCCGAGTAAACAAGCAAAAGGGGAAAAAATGATAAAATGCAGGTCTCTAGATCTAGACCACTCCTGTGCACGAGCGAGCATCAGCCCCCGTTTCATTGTCACTCTCGTCAACGTCATGTCACTCATGGTCACATGAAATAAATTGCATCATAACGGTTCATACATCAACATCACCAGAATCATTATTATCATCATCATCACTATCATCTCAACCACAGCAAAACCCTGGATATCACTCCCATCATAGTCACTCTCTGGTCTCAGCTCACAAAACACATCAGCAAACGATATACAGACATCACAGACCTAACAGTTAGCTAACTATACACAGCCCAGTCACTGTACGTACGTAGCGTCATGCTGTATTCGCACAGCGTACTTACACTACAGCGTCTGGTCGGGCTAACAGTTAGCTAGTCGTACACAAAAATGAAACGGAGGTGGAAAACTAGTAATGAATACACGAAGATCATCAACGATGGCATTTTACCGTAGAAAAAATACACAAAACATCTTGCACCGCAAAAAAAAAAAAAAAAAAAAAAAAAAAAAAATCGAGGTGAAAAACTACGATGAAGAAAACTAGGGTGAAAACCCGATGCTTGGAAGACGAACGATGAAGACACTTTACGGTAAAAATGCTTACACGGAAACAAACGAGTGGGTGTACGATGTTCTCGCATACACGTAGATAATCTACATCATGTTCAATAAAAAAACTCGACAAACACTCGAACGAAAACTCACCTCTAAATTGTTGCCATGTTCCAGAGCTATTGGGGGGTGGGGGGGGGGGGTGAGGGGAGGAGCTCGAGGACGTTATAGACACGTCGATTTGCAAGTGGGTAAGATGTGATTACAGATACTGTATGTTGAAATGAAGAGGATTTATATCACATAAACTATAGAGCTGTATTGAGTCAACTAAGTGCACATTCGCACGATTTTACACGCATCATCCCTCCTGCCTAGTGGGAATGACACAGGCAGTTTTTCAATGCAATGACCTATGAATGCCCTTGGCGTTCCGCCTGAGCGCACCGAGCAAGTGCGAGCAGCAGCAGCAGCAGCAGTAGTTCGAGACTTTTATATATATAGATATATATATAGCCTGTATATGAATAAATGTAATTTTATGTATGAATAATGACATAGAACAAAGTTTCTAGTCTCACTTAAAATTTCCTGCAATGGACATAAGACAAATTGAGAACAATGCAAACTATTGCCTAGTGACAGAAATGAAAGCTTGTTACATGCACGTAACGATATTTCCTATATTATGACCGTGCATCACAAAACGAAGAAAAAGTCGCACCCCTTGATTTTACGTGAGGACTCAAAAAATGGTGAAACCGGTCAACCAAGTCAATACTGGGTTTTTCATATTTTCTGAAAGAGCTATAGTTCTTCCACATTACTCTTAAATTTTGGATCATAAAGTGGATAGGAAAGTGTGTTTTTAGCAGTGTTTGTACAGCCCTTTTGTTGTAGAGTTGTGACATCAGGTATGTGTTAGAGGCCTTTTTTCATTTCTTGATAACGCTTTGCACACTCTTCAATTTCAAGTCTTGGTAACCTTTGAATAGTTTGATAAGGCTACTGCTTTGAAAGTTGGCTTTAATTACGGACAGAATATGTTAATAGAGCATATGCAAGTTCAGCCTAATCTGATAATATCTTCATTAATGTTGCTCCGGTGGATTACGTCCGGTTTTTTTTTTCTTTTTTTTTGTGTCTCATTCATCTTTAAGGGCGGTGAGTTGGCTCAGTCGGTAGCACGTCTGCCTCACGATCACGCGGCCCGGGTTCGAACCCGAGTCTGGACTGAGCAATGTTGTGTGTAAACATACCGTCCCCTCTAGCAAGAGGCAAAACACTCTGTCCCCCGGATAGGACATAAAATGGACGTCCCGTGTAAGAGAGAGTAACAACTCATGCACGTAGAGGATCCCGCTTCATTCATTCATCGCAAAGAGCAGGGTGCTTAACCCGGTGAAGTGGTCCCACCTCACACCCAACTGGACCCCATGGAAGACCAGCTTAACGTAGCTGAATATGGGCTATCCAGCCATCTTCTCAGATGGAAAAAAAATGAATCAAACAAACACAGCTAGCACGGTTCGGTAAAGATTAAGCGGTTGAGTAGACCCTGTACCTCAGAGCCTCTTTTCTCGGTTCACACTTTTCCAGAGTGTATGCATTCTTTCCAATATTTAGATAGGTTAGGAGAGTTCATTTCAGTTGAGCTTTCCATCATTTTAAATCGTAGAATCTGCTCTTTCAGACTCTGCATTTAAATAAAATTCCATGTCTGGCGACTTTTTGTTATATATAGTGATAAACATTCACAGTCACATACTCATTGACAGCTGCTGTTGTTTTTACGCAGCCAAAGCAGGACTCTTCGGTAGCCATGACACTTCGTTTAGGAAATTAAAAAAGAAAGAAAGAAAGATAAACGCTAATGACTACCCGACAGGGTCGATAAACTAAATTGATATGACATCAAAGTAGACGATTAATGAATTTGGTATACATGCCAATTGGCTCATTATGATGATTATCCTTGCAGTCACTAATATGCTATAAATTTGCTCGAGGTTCGTCATTCGTAATTCTAGCAATTCATTTGAACTACAAATCAACAAAGTTTTTTTTTTTGTAATACTTTAATATATTTTGTTGTTGATACTAATTGTACCATCTCCGTTGTACATTACGTTGATTAGCTGATCATGATAATTATATTCTCCTACATTACTGAAATGAAATTGGTGTCAGAGATATTTTCACATTTGGAGAACACCATCAAAAACATGGAGTTATTCTTGTTTTCAGGCTTCCTGCGTGACTTTAGGCATCATTTTTTATCTTACATTCTATTAATTAGCTGATTATGCTAATTGGGCTGGTAAGGATAATTACCCATGGTTACAAAAGTGGCAAACAATGGAAAGTTATGGAATATACCATCTACTGCTTTTTAGTACGAGGGGTAACATGCAGATTAGCGAGATAATAAAGGCTGCTAAACGTCAGATTTTGAGATAACCATCAAATAAGAGCTGATAAAAAGCACCAAATGTAGAGAGAGGATGCCTCAGAAACTACTCATCGATATTAGAGAAGGAGTCTATTGGAATTTTGTTTATTTTTATGGTATAAATGCTAACTTTCACTTTCCAGATATTGTCGAGTATGAAACTGTCGAAAATTTGCAGGGAGCCAAGATTTGCAAAGGTAAAATGCCCACTATTATCCACAATGCATGGAATTTCAGTTAGTTGTTGGCTTACTTTAATTACTCCCTGTTACATAATGTTTCAGGGTCCCGTTAACGATCGCACCGAAACTCTACAGGCATGCTTACCTGGAAACATTTAAAGGTGTAATTTACCATTTTCAGATGACACAAAAAGCTAGCATTAGTGCTTCAAAACAGCTCTAAAATGTGAGATAGGGAAAGAAACAACCACTGTGAAAATTTGAATCTGTATAATCAATGTTAAGTATTGTTAAATACACAAAATGTGAACAATAGTTATAATTAGAATACCTCCAGGCTAAACCGTGTACAGTTATGGTTTAGTGAGAAAAAAATTGATATCACCTTATATTGTATGCTTTTCTGTGAATGCTTTTGTGATGTTTTGTGATACAAAAGACCTACACACATGCATCAAAATGTTATGTGATAGCATGCACATTTCTAACATCACTGCTCCCAAAGGTAAACTGGACCTTTAACTGCAAATTACTTGTATATGAGACCATTCTGAAGCAAACAATTTTCACACAACAATAGATATATAACGTACTCTTAAATGAATCCCACAATGATTGGAGCAATCATCCCCCAACATTCCTACTGATTCCTCCTGATCAGTTACTAGCAATCCCCTTTAAAGTCTTGAATAACACAAAAAGTTATCCGATTTTTTTTTGTATTCCCTGCCCTTCTTTTCTTTGATAATGTCTTTACATGGGCATGTATGCATCTATTTACATATACATGTAGTATGTTTCAGTCAAGTGCATACCGTTCACTTTAAAATATGCGTATTACCATTAATATTCTCTTACACTGTTAGTAGCAAACATCTACACTTCTATTTACCAGCAAGTAGTCAATGGTATTGCGTGCTTTTCTTTTCGTTTTTATTCTTCTTTAAAGCACCACGTCACTGCTTATTTTCGTTGTCTCTTTCTTCTTTTAGCAAAACATGTTTGGTATATAGCGTTAAGATTGTGTTTTATGTGTAGGATTATTGGTGTTGTAATACATTCGCATATAAAAGGACCTCATCCACGTCAAGCTCTGCTAATCATGACCACCCCCTGTATTGATTTCTCCTTTGTTCACCGAATATAGATACATGTATGCCATAACATATTGGGTTGATTCATATGCTATTAAAGACTGATGTTGATATGAAATTGGTAATTCTTATATTGATTTGTATGGTATACTCTTCTTCATTTCGCATACTCTGTATCACTTTGTTTTCATTTGCTATTGTAATTGGCTATCGGTCACTTGGGATGACCCCTTAGAAATGAATGGTAAAAATAATAACAGACAGCGGTGTGACATTTGTGACCCTGCATCAAAAAACTAACAAAAATTCGCCAGACATGGATTTTAAGTTAAGGGCAGATTCTGAAAGACTAGACTCTAAGCATTAGAATGATGTTTATCTAGCTTTAAAATGATGTATAACTCTATTCAAGTGGACTCCACTATCCTATTAAATATTGGAAAGGAAGCACACACCTCTGGAAAAGAAAAATATTTTCTGAAAGAGCTATTTTTCTACATTATTCGTAAGTTTGGGACGATAAAATGCATGGGAAAATGTTTCTGCAGTTTTTCTAATTATGTTGTGTGTGTGTGTGTGTGTGTGTTCTAGGATCAAGTTTGTCTTTGAGGCTCCTTTTCATTTCATGAAAATCCTATGAACACTCTTCAGTTTTAACTCTCATAACTTTTGGAAAAAAATAACGTTATTGCTTTGAATGTTGGTAGTAATCATGATTCAAATGTATAAATGGAGCATGCTCAATATCGGCTTAATCTGGTAATTCCTTCATTGCTTTAACTACGGTGGTTTCATCCTGTTTTGTTTTGTTTTTGTCCCATGAGTCATAACATTCAGCTTTTCGTGAATAGAATATTTTAATTTGTTCAAGATATGTACAAACCGACTCACCCATCCACTCTTTGTTATCTATTGGTGTAGATAAATTCGGAACCGAGTATGGAGTGTAAATGCTGGTATTGGGATTTCATCATGTTTCCATCAGATAACTGACCTATTACAACACAATATATGTTATCAGAGTTTTTGAAAAGTAAACGGAATTAATACTATTATAGGTACAATTATTCAAATTAATAATTAAAAAAAATCATCAATTGTGCGCATAATATCAAGTTGCTTAATATGGGTGCACGTCACGAGACTGACACCCTCGTATCATACAGCAAAATGAGACATTACAGCCCATGATTTCGACACTACTGAAACTAAACAAGACCCACAAGACCGCCACATTAAAGGACAAGTCTATCTTCATATACATAAGGATTGAGAGAATGCAGCAATATTAGTATAGAACACATCAGTGAAAGTTTGAGGAAAATTGGACAATCCGTTCAAAAGTTACGAATATCTTAAGTATCTGCGCAGTCACTGCTGGAAGAGAAGACTACTACAGTGTATGATGTCACATGCGTACAACGATTACTATATAAGGAAAATAAAAAGAGAATTTCACAAAACTTTACCTTTTGAATAAAGTGCACACTTCTTCTACTTGCTACTGACGTATTTTAAGGGTAATATCATTCCCCCTGCCTTCAGAAAGCGAGAAGTCGAGTGTTCTCTTGTTATGGGAGAAAAATGGAAATATGTTGAATTTTCTTTATTCTTTCTTTATATCGTTGTACTCATGTGACACACAAGCTATAGTAGTCTTTTCATCCAGCCGTGACTGAGCAGAAACTTCAAAAATTCATAACTTTTTAACGGATTGTCCGATTTTGCTCAAACTCTCACTGATGTGTTCTACTAATATTGCTGCATTCACTCAACCCACATGTCTATGAAGGTGAACTTGTCCTTTAAGCCCATATTGTACTGTCAATGTCGTACGCTATTTTTATACCTTGAAGTGTCGAACCAGTCTCACCTCCCTGGTCGAACTTACGGGCTGTATTACTCTGGGGTGTATAGCTATAAATGGACCCTTTTGTAATGTCGAGTGCCGAATGACTCGTCCGTGTTGGTCTCGTGAGATGATTCCTTTTATACTGGTCAAATAAATACATGATGAGTTCTGCACAGAACCACCTGATTCTAAAGGCCGTGTCACGCCTTTTCGGGGCAAGCCTTGCGTGCGACTTGCAAAGAACAATTTCTACTACCCGAAAGTCCCCGTAGATGACCCGCACATGACAGTACCTAGCACGTATCTCACCCGTAGTCGCCCGAAGGTGCGCATGCAAATCCTTTTTACCCGCAACCATGACATTGTTTATGCCCTGTCACACCTTTCCGGGCATAACGCAGGCTTGTTGCGTGTGGGGATATCGGACAATTTTTCTGGGGGCGAACAAGGATTTGCGCCAATTTTTCATGTATTTTACTTGCTGGACGAGTTCTACTAACTTCTACCTGCGGGTATTCTGTGTGACCTGTGTGCCAGGTGTGTGGGGCTGACAACTCAGTGAAGGAATTCCCTTTGAAGGAATGGCAGAGGTCCCACAAAATGTCATTAGCTTGGCCGTAAACGGGAACGTACCTGCGTGGGAGTTGTCTGCGAGGTGCTGCTGCTAAAGACCTCCTACAAGTAACTGCCGTTCTACATGGACCTCTGCGGGCAATCGCCACGACTTACCAGGGAAGTGTTTTAGTCATGCTCAAAAACTTAGCTACGGGTAAATCGGACTTTTGCGTGCGCACCTCCGGGCAACTATGGGTGAGATACGCGCTAGGTACTGTAAGATGCGGACCAATTGCGGAGAGCTCCGTGTAGCGAATTTGTTTCCGCGGAAGTCAATCCTCAAAATTTCCCCAGTATGATAAGGCCTTGGGCAGGCTCAAAACTTATTCCGAGTGACTTGCGGAGGTTTGCCCGCAGAGCAACACGCAGAACACCGGTAGGAGACCCTTACTGGCAGCACTTCGCAGACAACTCCAACGCAGGTAATTCGCAGTATCCGTAAGCAGCGTTGCCAGGTCCAAACAGAGCAAAATTACCAAAAAGCCATGAAAAAATCACCAAATTAAGAAACGCATAGGTAAGGCTTCAATTTCAAGACAAAATGATGTCAATAAACCTTTATCAAACACAATGGCCCGAATTCACGAAGGTGGTACAAATGAAACCATGGTTTAAACCATGGACAAAAACCATGGGGCGCCAAGTGTCGCACGGAATATTTCGTTACGAAATTGGTCATTTCGTCGACAAAATGACCTTTTCGTTAACGAAATTATCATTTCGTGGAAGAAATGTTCATTTAGTTACAACATGTTGTCATTTCGTTACAAAATAAACATTTCATCGACGAAATGACTGATTTCGTGCGAAATATTCCATGCGACACTTGGCGTTCCATGGTTTTTGTCCATGGTTTAAACCATGGTGTCATGCACCAACAGAACACCCGTCAGCACCGACATAACATCTGTCATACACCGACAAAACATTCTTGGATCAGCACCGAATGACTGCAACTGTTCACGCCATGTTTGCCAACTCCAACTCTCATGTCCCGAATGGACACTTTTATTCCACCCCACCCTGGTTTCACCAAGGCACATCACGGTTCTCCGTCACACCTCCCCCCAACAAGAGGAAAGTTATGAATGTAACTTTTCGAATATAAACACCTTCGTTGTAAGGCTTACTTTACTTATAATCACTGATTTTGAGCCATATCAGAATCAGTTAACTCCGGCATCAATTGTCCACTTTTAGAACGATATATGAAACTTGACAAGCCCCCTACAAAACATGTAAATACACAAATCAACAGTCTACAGTAATACACATGTGACACTGTTTTCAACGGGTGCACATACGGGTGCACATAATCCGGAAAGATTACACCAGATGTAATCAATCACTTCTCCAGTAGTATGAATATTTTGACTGAGACTGTGCTTTCTGGTAATCTCGACTGTAATTATATCCTCGCATACTTGACCAATAAACTTACATAACTTCAGGCATGAATAGTATTTTGTTTTTGGTAACACATACACTTCATCTTTAAATGTGAAAACCAAAAATACACTTTCTTCACGAAATTGTTCTGACTGTTGCAAAGATATGTCTGTTTTTCCAACACAAACTTTCACTGGAGTTTCACTGAATGTGGTAACAGCACACATTTCTTGATTATAACAAAATCGTATTTTAACACGTCAACACATGTGTACATCTACTCAATGTACTTGCTAGTACATCTTATACTTATGTCAACTCTTCGTCATAAGTTAGCCAAAACAACAACAAAATTTTAACCATCGGACATTTCTTTTTGTCCCTTCACACACATGTACTGTCACGCGATAAGATGTTGTAATATATGTGCAAACTCTGGAAAATATCGAGATCATACTTGACACACAGATGTGACACTGTCACTCTGTAACGAAATACATAATAGGTTATTAATTTACAAAAGTGACATTATAACATCTTGGCTTCTTTATGCATCATTGTCACTCAACACTTTTTCATTTATACAAAACAACACAAATTCTTGTGTTTTAACACAAATCGGTTGACATAAAACTCAGAATTTGATCAACAGTTTTCCTGTGACTGGCCGGTTGTGTTTTGCTATACTGTTTTTGCATTTGCGAGCATTAACTCTGTAACGTATCGGTACACATACAAATCTGAATCCTTTGACTCTTTGGTACATTGAATGAAATCACAATACATGTAGAAGTGTGCAACTGAAGCACAACTTTCACCGTAATCTTACACACCACAGATATTGTATCCTGGCGCTTCCTGTAATGTTGGGTTTTCAAAATATCATACAATGCTTGGCGTGTAACACATCATGAACTTTTTCAAGCGATGTCTTCTTATAAAGACAGAATATTGTGTACTAGTACTTTCTCATACTTCCTAGTATCACTCACATATACTGTTTTCGCTTAAAACAAACATGATTAACATAAATACAATTTCTTCCTTCACAGATCCTTGGGAAAGGAAGAAAACTGAACGAAAATACATAAACACATGTATACTTTGTCATATACAAAAAAAAAAATCAACATCAGTTTCTTGTCTGTTTTGAGTCCTGTTTGAAATGTTCAGCTTGATGTAGGTTTCACTGTAGATTTGAGATTGTTATCGTTCGGCAACATTATCAGCGCGTGCACAGTTTCAAACTCGCGACAAAGCGTCTGCTAATTTGTTGTCCTTTCCTGCTATGTGCACAATTCTCAGTGGGTACGGTTGGAGAATCAAACTCCAACGGAAGAGACGCTGATTCTTGTGCTTGAAGCGTTCTAGGAATGTCAATGGGTTATGGTCAGTGTACACCACGATGTCTCTTCCACCGTCCAAATACGCTTCGAAATGTTGCACGGCTAGAACGACACTGAGGCATTCCTTCTCCACAGTTGAATACTTTTGCTGATGGCGATTCAGTTTTTTGGAGAAGAAACACACGGGTTTGCTGTGTCTGTTGTCGTCATCCTGAAGTAGCACGGCTCCTACTCCTCGGTCACTAGCATCCGTAGCTAGCTGGAAGCTCCTCTCGAAGTTTGGTGCGATAAGCACAGGATCGTTCATGAGGACGGCCTTCAGCTTCTGGAACGCATCCTGGCAGCTCGCCGACCACTGGAACGTTGTACCCTTTTTCAACAGGTCCGTCAAGGGCACCACCAAGTGGCTGAAGTTGGGAACGAATCTCCGGTAAAATCCGCACATTCCCAAGAAGCGCTGAAGCTCCCGTTTGGATGCCGGCACTGGGAAGTCCACGATGGCTCGAACCTTGGCATCTCGTGGCGCGACGCTTCCTTGGCCTACCTTGTGACCTAGGTAGGTCACAGAAGCTTTTCCAAACTCGCATTTGGCCAGATTCTTAGCAGGATGAATCCGATATGGATGCTGCTCTATGGGCGCATTTTCACCAACATCTACTGTATGAACAGTATCTTTCGCACAGCCCAATTTATCACTGCAAACCTCCGGAAATTCCTGGAAGATGTCGACAACATCTTGCCTCTCCGAATCAGACAAATGATTGAGCAGTAACTCTGAATTTTCCAGTTCCTTTGAATTCTCTACACGCGGAATCATTCCTGACTTGAAACTCACACTCTGAGAATCTGGAGCATCAGATTCAAACTCTTTTGCACTTTTCTCAGCACTGTGTAGGACACTCTCACTCACAACTGCACCTACGTCTTCTACCATCACACGGCTAAATAACTTCTCAAAAGCCGGAATAGGAATCAACGGCGCAGGTCTAATGGCATGTTGTGGTTTTCCTACCACTTGACAGTTCACGACACGTTCGACAAAATTCAGACACATCCTTTCTCATCTTGGGCCAGAAGAAGTGAGTTCTGATTCTACACAAAGTCTTCTTGACACCCATGTGTCCGGCCATTAGAATTTCATGTGCAAGACGTAGAATTTCCTTTCGATACGGCGGAGGAACAACTATCTGGTCGACAACCGTCCAGTCCTCATCTGCGGGACGATCTGGAGGACGCCATTTCCTCATCAAAACACCAGACTTTACATAGAAACATTCTGGCACTCCCTTCGCCTCATCTACAGTCAATGCACCCTCTCTCAACTTCAACAACTCCTCATCTTCCATCTGTGCTTTGATTAAAGCCGGTTGACTGAACACACCTTCTTCCCAAATTTGTTCTCTTTCATCTTTACTAGTCACCTTTCCAAAGAATGTGTCATCAAGAGAAATTTCACTTTCAGACTCCTTTCTCTCACGCTCAGCTTCACTTGCTCGAAGCCTTGTGATAGCACATGTTGGAAATACTTCTGGAAATTCATCGACAAGTTTTTCAGTTTCCTGCTCGTACACTGGGACTTCGGAAACAACCGGAAGGACACTCACTCGACCTCCTGCAAGGTCATTACCAAGCAAAACGGAAACTCCATCCATAGGGAGAAATGGAACAATTCCCAAAATCACTTCCCCTGTAATCAGTCCACTATCCAAATTCACTTGGAATAGAGGGACCGCCTGAGTTCCTCCATTGACATCATGTATCAGTACTTTCCTACCCGTGTTACAGTCTATGGGCATACTCTTCACATCTCCTACCATGAGGGACTGTGTAGCTCCAGTATCACGAAGGATGACAACCGATACTCTAAATTCAGCAATGGTAACTGTACCCTTGGAAATGAAGTCCTTGTACTTTTCATCCACACGACCACTTGAACACGTATCTGTCATTTTTGAGACACTGCTTTTCACAACATTTGGATGACGCTGTTCATCACTTACACTTGACTTAACAAAACCATTGGTGGCTGCTTGGTACTGTTTCTCTTTTGTTTCAGCATCTGAACTGTTCTGTGGACGTGTGTCTGCATGGACTAAACCATGTGTTGCTCTTTGCTTTTGTTTTTCTTTTGCTTCATTTTGTTCCAGCAATCGCCTACATTCAGACTTAATGCGACCTGTTTTCCCACAGAAAAAGCATCTCACTTCTTTGTATTGAGGCCGTGGCGATTTTGGTCGCGCTTTCTGTGATTCAGCCTTTACTTTATCCCTGCGTTCACTATGACTACTGTGCCACTTTTGAGTGTCAGGATTTCTCGACTGATCAAATTTCCTCTTTCCCTCAGGACTTTTTGTTTTCACTTTATGTGTCAACTCATACTGGTCAGCGGTGACTGCTGCACTCTTTACATCATGTACTCTTCGATCTTCCAAATATGTTCTCAAATCTGGAGGTGTCGATTTCTTGAACTCCTCCATCAACACTATCTCTCTCAAATTGTCATAAGTGAGATCTACTTTCATTGATCGAATCCATCGATCAAACAGAATTTCTTTTTCTCTCTGAAACTCTACGTAGGTCTGTCCCGAACCTCTCCTATATCCTCGAAACTTTTGCCTGTAAGCTTCTGGGACTAACTGATAGGCAAGAAGGACTGCTTCCTTAACTGTGTCATAGTCATTTGCCTCTTCATCCGAGAGAGCAGACACTACTGAATGTGCCTTGCCTGTGAGCTTTTGTTGTACTATCATAGACCAATATTTCTTCTCCCACTCCAAATTCCTAGCTATTCTCTCAAAGGAGAAAAAGAAAGAGTCTACATCCTCTTCATCAAAGCGGGGGACTGTATTTGCCATTTATGCAATGTCGGGCGTCTTTGGTCTCGACATAGTAACATTAGGCCTATCCCCTGGGACGCTACTGGACTGGGCCTGGGTCAACTCAATTTGACGTTGCATTAACTCTTGTTCGAGTCTCAGATTTTCTGCCTTCATCTTTTTCTTTTTCTAACTCCAATCTAGCCAGTTCTAGTTGTGTGGAATCTACCCTTATCTCACTAGGTCTAGTAGTAGTAGTAGTACTTGGAGCAGTTTTTCTACCAGCACTCTCAATCTCATCTGTACTCTCACTCTGGTCTGTGTAATCATATTCCACACCACCCAGTTCAAGCTTCTTCACCAGAACTGCAAAGATTTCTTTCTTTCGACTACACTCTCTGATATCAGCATCTACATGAGTTGCAACCTCAATCAATTGGGCTTTCACTAACCCTCTCAATCTACCAAGAGTGACGTCTTTCACAAACTCTGCAGCATCGAACTTGAGCTTGGCTGCCATGATTTATTCACATCTAGCTTTCCGACTAGATTTCAAGACTACGTCGCTAACGCAACTTCCTACAGTACACTCCACTGCGTACCAAACTACGAGAATAGTCTAAGCAATTCAGACCTGACAAACACTCGTATATCTCGAGGCCAATTTCCTCGTAATAGACCGGGGGCCCAGAAGATTTATTCAGCTGAAAAGGGTCACACTTTTTAATGGTCTCATCATATAGGGATGTGTCCAAGGGTCAATAAAATGCATTGCTGGCAAGTCACATCCTGTACCGTAAGCCTAGGGACCACAAAAAGGGACCCCGAAAAATGGATTTATTCAGCCGAAGGGGGTCACGGACAAAAGTTGGTGGATATTGTTCCTTTGGGTGTACTTATCATGAAAACAGCAATGCCAGCTATTTTATCCTGTACGGGGCCCCAGACAGTAGCCCCAAAGGGCCCCAGAAATATGGTGTTATTCAGCTGAAAAGGGTCACGGCTAATTTCTTTTGCAATGGAAGTAGTTCCCATCAGAGATATCCAAAACACCAATGCCAGCTATTTTATCCTGTACGGGGCCCTAGACAGTAGCCCCAAAGGGCCCCACCCCCCATAGGCCTACGTACAAACACACACAAACATTGATTTTATTCAGTTGAAAAGAGTCACGGCTAATTTCTTTTGCAATTGAAGTAGTTCCCATCAGAGATATTCAAAACACCAATACCAGCTATCTTATCCTGTACGGGGCCCCAGACAGTAGCCCCAAAGTGCCCCACCCCCCATAGGCCATACGTACAAACACACGCAAACATTGATTTCATTCGTGCAGCTGAGAAGAGTCACGGCTAATTTCATTTGCAATGGAAGGAGTACCCATCAGAGATATCAAAAACACCAAAGTCAGCTATGTTATCCAGTACGGGGCCCCGGACAGTAGCCCCAAAGGAGCCCCCCCCCCCCCCCGACACACACACCCACACTAGTTTCATTCAGCTGAAAAGAGTCACGGCTAATTTCTTTTGCAATGGAAGTAGTACCCATCAGAGATATCCAAAATACCAAAGCCAGCTATTTTATCCTGCACGGGGCCCCAGTCAGTAGCCCCAAATTGCTACCCCCCCCCCCACACACACACACATTGATTTTGTTCAGCTGAAAGGGTCATGGCTACTTTCTTTTGCAATTGGTAGTAGGCATACTCATCAGAGATATCCAAAACACTAAAGCCAGTTATTTTATCCTGTACGGGGTCCCAGACAGTAGCCCCGAAGTGCACCCCCCAACACACACACACACACACACACACACACACGCACACACACACACGCACATTAGTTTCATTCACCCAAAATGGGTCACGGCTAATTTCTTTTGCAATGGAAGTATACCCATCAGAGATATCCAAAGCACCAAAGCCAGTTATTTTATCCTGAACGGGGCCCCAGACAGTAGCCCCAAAGTGCCCCCCCCCCTCTCCACATACACACACACACACACACACACACACACACACACACTAGTTTCATTCAGCTGAAAAGGGTCACGGCTAATTTCTTTTGCAATGGAAGTTGACCCATCAGAGATATTCAAAATACCAAGCCAGTTTTTTATCCTGTATGGGGCCCCGCACAGTATAGCCCCAAACACGGGTAATATCTTTTGCACTGGAAGAAGTACCCATCAGAGATATTCAACACACCAAGGCTAGTTATTTCATCCTGCACAGAGCCCTAGACAGTAGCTCCACACTAGTGTCCATCCAATATACATGTACTGTGAATCAGCTGAAAATGGTCTTACAAATTCTTTTGTAACGTTAATATCAGGGCCTACTGAACAGAGATATCACAAACACTAAAGCAAGTCATCTTATCCTGTATACGGGGTCCCATAGGTTACAGTAGCAAAACACTCAAGAAATTTGCAAAATTTGCTAAATTTAATTCAACATTTAAGAATTCGATTAAAAGAGGTGCGATATTGGCCCGGATGCAGGGCCCTTGACAGGTATAGCCCCAAGGTATCGCATTCCCTGCCCATATGAATTAATTGTTTTTAGGTGAAAACAGTCATGTATGCCTATTTTCCTTGGCAGTGGAATTAACAGCTGAGATACGTAAAACACAAACCCATCCAGTTAAGGGGCCCCCAGCCAGTAGCTTGAAAGTGCTCCCGTATTATTTTATTCTAAGTGAAAAGAATCATTGCTATAATTTCTTTTGCAATGGAAGTAGTACTCAAGGAGGTATCAAAAACACCGAAACCAGTTATATAGCTGTACGGGGCCCCACGGAGTGTTCCTAAAGTGTCCCCACATGTAATTCCACAATCAAGATCTGCATCCCGATCTATTCAATCTGTCAGATCGGGAGAGAGCGGCAAAAGTGTACGGGGACCGGGAGCATCGTAGCAGCAGCGTTTGGGTGATGGGGTTGGATCTGGCAATTTTACAGATCGGGAAGAAATTTTGAACTGGTTCAAAATTTCTTCCTCATCTCCCCATCAAGATTGACCTATTTTGAATCGTAGCTCAAACGGGGAGAGAGCAGTGACAGTGTAAATACCGCGGGATGAGCGTAACAATTCCAGGTTTTTCTGACCGTAGTAACAGCGGCACAAGAACGGGAAATATAGTCTAAACTAGACACCGACGACATGGTCCCGCTGCTGCGCCGCTTTCTTGATCAGAGGACGACCTTCCCGCTTTAACGACGCTCTCACTAAGTTCTCTACTCTCGTATAAAATCAAGGCCTGTTCCTACGACGCTTCATTCCTGCTTCGATAACGCTGTTGGCCGCTTCAGCAACGCTGTTCCTACGCTTTCCCAGACTCAATTATGCACGTCTTCCGCTCTCTCCGCTCTAAAATTGAACGTAGCCGATACGCTGGAAAATGTTTGCCAGAACAGCAAAACTGATGATGATGAGGAGGGCGCGTTGTCGTTGTCGCGAAAATGAAGACGAAGGAGCGCATTATGAAGAAGAGATGCACACAATAAAGAGAATAACGCAAAACACTTTGGAGCTACTGTACGGGACCCAGTGCAGGATAAGATATCTGACTTTGGTATTTTGATATCCGATGGTACTACTTCCATTGCAAAAGAAATTAGCCGTGACCCTTTCCGGCTGAATGAAACCAATATATGTGTGTGTGTGTGTGCGTGTGTGTGTGTGTGTGTGTGTGTGTGTAGGGGGCACTTTGGGGCTACTGTCTGGGGCCCCGTACAGGATGAAATAACTGGCTTTAGTGCTTTGGATATTATTCTCTGATGAGTACTACTTCCGATTGCAAAAGCAAGTAGCCGTGACCCTTTTCAGCTGAATAAAATCAATGTGTGTGTGGGGGGGGGGAGGGGTAAGGGGGCAATTTGGGGCTACTATCTGGGGCAACTGTCTGGGGCCCCATGTAGGATAAAATAACTGGCTTTGGTATTTTGGATTTCTCTGATGGGTACTAATTCCATTGCAAAAGAAATTAGCCGTGACCCTTTTTCAGGTGAATGAAACTATTGTGTGAGTATGTGTGTTGGGGGGGGGGGGGGGGGGGTCACTTTGGGGCTACTGTCTAGGGCCCCGTACAGGACAAAATAACTGGCTTTGGTGTTTTGTATGTCTCTGATGGGTACTACTTCCATTGAAAATGAAATTAGCCGTTACTCTTATCAGCTGAATAAAGTCAATGTGTGTGTGTGTGTTTGTACGTAGGGCGTATAGGGGGTGGGGCACTTTGGGGCTACTGTCTGGGGCCCCGTGCAGGATAAAATAGCTGGCTTTGGTGTTTTGGATATCTCTGATTGGTACTCCTTCCATTGCAAAAGAAATTAGCCCTGACTCTTTTTAATTGAATAAAATCAATGTTTGTGTGTGTTTATACGTAGGCCTATGGGGGGTGGGGCCCTTTGGGGCTACTGTCTAGGGCCCCGTACAGGATAAAATAGCTGGCATTGCTGTTTTCATGATAAGTACACCCAAAGGAACAATATCCACCAACTTTTGTCCGTGACCCCCTTCGGCTGAATAAATCAATTTTTCGGGGTCCCTTTTTGTGGTCCCTAGGCTTACGGTACAGGATGTGACTTGCCAGCAATTCATTTTATTGACCCTTGGCCACATCCTTACATGATGACACCATCAAAAAGTGTGACCCTTTTCAGCTGAATAAATGCTCTGGGCCCCCGGTCTATAAAGCCACATCTAACGTAACTATACACAGCCCAGTCGCTGTACATGGTACGTCACGACAGGGCTGTACGCGCGCGACCACCAACCACTAGGAGAGCGACGTAATCGTATCACGATAGCTTTGACTTTTGATACTTACGTTCATTTTTGTCACCTCAAACCCATCGAGTATACTCTTCAATATTTACTCTACATCTGATGCTATCAGTATTCAAATGTACAAAATGGAACTTACCGAAATTGATCACCATATCCAGCATCTCCACACCGTACACAATCTTTCACGCCAGGCCAAGTTTAGATATCGGGTGGTCACGTGATGTGAATGCCCTTTCAAAAGGTCGCGCTGTCGACCGTGCTGTTACACTCAAGCAGCGTACGCACGGTTACTAGTATACAGCTATAAACTGTACTGGGCTTGGCGGCGGCTGGCGTCTGGTCGGGCCAGCGAGGAACATTGAGCTCCTGCAACGACGAAGCCCGACGGTCAGGAATTGCGCCAGAAAGTGTCATTTATTTGTTCCACGGACTTATCGCAAGTGGTCTCCATGGACCCAGTGTGGCGAACTATTCTTCTATAATAGAAACATGCATTTAACGTGAGTAAAGTATTCTGTTTAAAGGAGAAAAGTATACATGTTCCTAAGTTTTGTAGTTGAGTTGAGGTTCCTCACTTCGAGGCTGCATGCCGTGCTCGTCGGACGCTGTTTTCGCATAGCGTAACAGTGTCTGGTCGGGCTACATCTAACGATGCTAATCCAAATAACCAGAAAGTGACACACTAATCTGATGGAATGACATAACGGAAACTATAATACGTACCCTTCCTTTCCAGCAATCAATGCTGCAACCCTGGTATTCAGCTAGCGAGAAGACCAGTACAAGTGCGCAAAACATACTCATCGCATCGCTTCGCGAATCGCACTTGCATTCACAACCACTGCTAACGCAGCCCCATTACACATACACTGTACCGTGCAATGTCACGCAGTATACAATACCGCTACTACGAACGAACGACACTGTTACGTTCGCTACCCTGTGTACACATCTCACATGAGTGCGAACACTACACATATACTTCCAGCGGGCATCAATACTTACAACGATGTTCCAAACACCGAAATAACTACCCAAAAGACAGCTTGTTTGTATGTTCATTTCCCGGACATGTTCCCCACATGTCATGCACCAACAGAACACCCGTCAGCACCGACATAACATCTGTCATACACCGACAAAACATTCTTGGATCAGCACCGAATGACTGCAACTGTTCACGCCATGTTTGCCAACTCCAACTCTCATGTCCCGAATGGACACTTTTATTCCACCCCACCCTGGTTTCACCAAGGCACATCACGGTTCTCCGTCACAATGGTTTCATTTGTACCACCTTCGTGAATTCGGGCCTTTGTGTAAGTCTCGGTGCAAATTTAAGGCGCGCCGTAGTCACACACACTAAATGCAAAAGGTGCACGGTGTGTATGGACATATTAGTGTTTATGTATGGTCATGGTCACGTCAGTGGTGTAGAGTGACAAAAAAGGGGGCACATGTTATGTTTCTACAGGAAATAAAGGGGAAAACTTTGGACAAAATGTATTTTTTGTTTTCAATTAGTGTGATTATTTTTCATTGGCCAAAAATCACTAAATTTTGATTTTGTTACCAGGCTAAAATTTTGTCACCAAACAACTTAAAAAATCACCAAATTTCACCCTTTTTGGTTACCGAAATCACCATCCGGCAACACTGCCCATAAGTTGCTCGTAACAGAAAACGGATCGGTTTCAAAGCTCTCACGCAGGTCACACAGAATAAACGCAAGTAGAAGGTAAGTAGCACGTGTCTAGCAGGTATATAAAACACAAGTGCGACACTCGTAAACCTTTTGTCCACCCGCAGAAAATTTCCCTGCGCCCTAGAATATCCCTATAAGCAACAAGCCCTATAGGGTAGCTTGTCCGGAAAGGTGTAACACTGCCTAAGTTTTGTATATTCACATACTTCTGGCGAAGTAATTGAATTTATGTGATATACAGTTAACAACAAAATTATTCATACCTCTGAGAAATTTTTAGTTTTGAGCAGATTTCTTACAAGTAGAGGATGGGGTGATGGTGATTGGGTGCTATATCCAAACATTTCTCTTGTTATGCAAATGAGGTGAAACTGGAATTTATTTCAATTTGTAGAGGACAAATTTAAAGAGTAAAAAGTTAACACCCAATCACCATCACTCCATCCTTCACTTGTAAGAAATCTGCTCAAAACTAATAATTCTTCAGGGGTATGAATAATTTTGTTGTTAACTGTATATGTTTCATAAGGACTGAGCGTTTTGCTTGCGTGATTGGACGAAAAAGCCGAGTACCCAATCCTATCATAGAATCATTACTCAAGGAATCCCAAGTATAATGATGCGTTGAATCAGCCATAGGTTATGGACCTTTTTTTTGCAGTGTCGAGTGCCTATACTAACGAAACCCCTCCCCTTCCCATAGAAGTGTTAGAGATTGGTGTCTCCTGTGTTGCGTGACAAGTGAAATGTTCAATTGTGCTGTAAGGAAAAGTTCTTGATTGTGATCAAGTCTCTGTGTCAGACCTATACGGGAAGGCATGTCTTTGAATACATATTCTGCCTCTAGCAGCATTGGCATTTTTCATGTGAATTGTATCATTCTCCCGCATTTCACTTGTTTGTTTGTTTGTTTTTTTGTGAAACAACAATATTAGTCTTTCTCTACTTTTAGAAACTTGATGTTGATTGGTGTCTATGTAATAACCTAACCCTCGACCAGTCCAGACACAAGCTAACAGACCAATCCAACGTTTATCCGCCTCTGTACAACATTGGTCAATCCTTGAGACAGTTTTAGGAGTGTGGGAGTAAGATCCTTAAGGCTTAAAATAAAATGTTTTCTTCAGTTTGCTACTTATTTACACATGTACTGTTGATTTACGCTCTGACACTCATATATTTTCTCTTTATTTGATAAAAATGAACGTTCAATTTCAATGTCGAACTTGCTGGTAAAAGAAAGAAAGTAAATTAAGCGATATGACTCGTTCTATTTTTTTTTTCTTTGTGGAAAGCTCAACGGCTACGTTAAGTATAATAAATTGAGATCAACGAAGCTGCACAAAAATATGTGTTTCACTTAAATGTCACATACATTAATGAATTCAGCAGTATTATTGTTCTTGCACAAACAAGCTAGCAAAAAAACAAACAAACAACAACAACAAGTGAAAGAGAAACCTTGATCTAGAGAGCACCCCATCTTTACCTTTTGCAACGATTTATAGTAAGACATGCCTCAACCTGTTTATTCACTGCTAGTGCTTCAAAATGTCGCTAAAAACAAGTGCTTTATACTATCCATGCATAGTAATGTTGTAGTTCTTTTCATTCAGACCCAGTTTGTCTCTCGTTATTGCGACCACTTTTGTTTTGTGATACAATGTATCCTATTAGCAGGGCAAAACACGTAGCATCATTGCCCGTCAGTGGCAACGCACTTCCCCCACCGCGAAAAAAGACACACGTCAATAACACACATTCAATAAATAGTCAAGGCGCAGGGACCCAGAAAAAATGACTTCGTTCAACTCACCCTGCAGAATAGGTTTGACTGCATGGGGTGGTCGGTTGGACCCTCTGGAACACCCCTAGGTAGTATGTGACTCCAAATTATGGTATCAATAAAATTTTACAGGCCACTTAAGTTGCGACAAGACCTTATTCTTCGAGAAAGAGTCTGCACACGCTAAGACTACTACACGTACCACTCGCTCTGCTACAGGCGCCAATGCCATCGGTGCGTGTAGCAGTCTTAGCGCCAACAGACTTTTTAGGCGACAAACGAGGGGTTTTTGCCGGCAAACTAACATTTCACGCCAAGCTGGGGACGGTGTAGTGTAGTTTCTAGACGTTTTTATTTCGTCTGTATTTCTCTGAGTTGAAGTAAGCAGAGTGAGAGCGCATACCCAGTGTTTGCAACCCCAGAACCGTTTTTTGTCGCAATCACTGGGTATGCACCCTCACTTGGTTTAGCGCAATACAGCGCGCTTCTGCACAATACACAAGCTGCAATTCAGAGAAAAAAAGACGAAATAAAAGCGGCTAGAAATTAAGACTAGGGTCAGTAATGCTTGTCGCTATTGGGGCACTGAAAATAACAAACTTATCACAGTTCTTGCAATTATTTCATGAAAAATTCATCCAAACTGCATAAAACTATATATGTACACGTTGCTAGAGATGTCAGCAATACAGTGGGATTCATTGTAAGTTATGACATTGTGCATGGTAACCATGGTAAACCGGATGCCTAAAGGTGATTGGTAACAACCCCCCCCCCTCCCAAATATATATATGTATATATATATTTATATATATATATATATATATGGAATTTAGACAGATTTGTTTCTTTTGCCTTTCGTGCACATCACCCATTGTAGATCGGATCTTAAGGTACCTACCTCAACACTGTAAAATTAGCCTGGAAAAGACGCCCAAGAGTTTTCCCTCATTGTCTCCTTAGCATTAATTCATTACTGCTCGTTTTGATACAAATTTATATATATTTTTCATTTATTATACATATATATCGTCGCTCGTTTCACGAAGTGACCGCTGAGCGCTTTTTGCGTAAAGCTAAACTCTTGAGTAAATTGCTTTTGAATATTCAACTTACAAAATCAATTTCGTTTATCCTCAAAATTTGATAATGAAATTCGGAATATTCTGCAGTTTCACATGCTCTATACTTTATTTTGGAAGAGTGAGTATTTCTCTCACAAATCATCACTAAACACAGCGGTCACTTCGTGAAACGCTCATAATGCAACAACACGCTGAGCGAACTTTTCACGAAGTGACCGCTCTACACGGCTTATGGGCGCACACGTGCTAATGATATCCAAACGCACAGAAACAGCACTTTCATGATTTAAATGAGTCTAGAATTTAATTGTTATCATACTACAGAGAAACAAAGAGACAGTTAACAGTTCGGCATTTACTGATCATTCTGTTATGAAAACCTGTCAACATGAACCAGTAAAAATTCAGAAAATGAAATTTGAAATAGCGGTCACTTCGTGAAACGCTCAAAATGCAACAACACGCTGAGCGAACTTTTCACGAAGTGACCGGTCTTCACGGCTAATGGGCGAACACGTGCTAATGATATCCACACGTACAGAACCAGCACTTTCATGATTTAAGTGAGTCTAGAATTTAATTGTTATCATACTACAGAGAAACAAAGGGATAGTTAACAGTTCAGTATCTAGTGATCATTCTACTATGAAGATCTGTCAACATGAACCACTAAAATTGCAGAAAACTCACTGTGAACATAGCGGTCACTTCGTGAAACGCTCATAATGCAACGGCGCGCTAGAAATGTTTTTTCACGAAGTGACCGCTCCACGTTATTTCGTATGGTCGCGCATTTACTTTTATGGCCACAGTTGTGGTGGGGGGGGGGGGTGGGGAGAACTACATCACTTTAATAGACGTAACTGTGAATATACACTTTTAAAATCTAAAAACACAAAAATAAGTTAGCGGTCAAAACTTCATTCTTTAGTTCAGCTTATTAAAAAGACCATTCAGCGCTGAAGAGAGTTAAAAATATAAAGGAGAGAAAGGGGATGAAAGAGAAGACAAAAGAAAACTAGAGGAGTATAAGCATGCAAAGGAGGGAAGAAGGGAAATTTCTCCTTTTCATTACCCTCCCCCTTCTCCTGCCGTCATTTTGTTTTTATATCAAACATGCTCCTCCTACTTCCGCATCTCTCTCTCTCTCTCTATCTGTCTCTCCCCTTCTCTCTTATTCTCTCTCTCTCTCTTTCTCTCTCCTCTCTCCTATTCTCTCGCTCTTATTTCTCTTTCTCTGTATCCAACTACTTCTTTCAAGATCGATGTCAGATGCACTGAACATGATATAAGAATTCTACTGCAAATACGGGAAAATTATTCAAAATGTTCAAACAAAAGATGACATTTAATATATGATTCGATGTGAACTTTGCAAAATATGTACATCTCATAGTTTTGTCGTAAAAATGTAAAACAACAGTATTTCAAAACTTCATGAATGTTATAAAAAAAAGGTATATTTTGTACTAAGTCATGTAATTTTCTGCAATTTGGATTGGAAATTTCATCATACAAAATTAGGAATATATAGCAATCCATTTTTAGTGTTCAGTTTCAATGCAAATAAATTAAGATGCATACAGTTAACTAAGCTGATATCTAAATCATGTAATACATCTTTCTTAATGACAAGTCGAATCGTTTGCAAATTCATGTATGATAGGCCTATTAAGATTATCAACTTTACTAGTTCATTTGTGCAATTATGTCAGGACTTTTTTTTTATCATGAAAATTTACATAGGCAACACCATTTGACAACCACAAATATAATATTTTAAATATAAGATGCCTTTGAACAAGACATGTAATTTTTTGCAAGTTGGATGTCATATAATTATCATACAAATTTATCAATACATAAATAATTATTAGTATTCAGTTTTAATATCGATATATTACATTGAATAGAATCAACTCAACGGAATCTAAGTCACTATCCATTTTCATCCATTGACACATGACCGTCGAATCATTTACAATTTCATGTGTAATAATTATGTCTAGTTTGATTATCAACTGTATTAATTAATTTGTTAACTATTTACACGTGGGTCTTTGATGTTTTCATAACAATGATGAAAACATAGACAAAGACAACAGTATTTGACAACTACATCACTATATTGAATCAGTATAAATTTGCACAACAAAATAGAAAGAAAAGAAAGAAAAAAAAAAGATACACTAGTTCAAGACATGACATTTTGCTTAATAGTTATTCGACAAGGCATTGAGTTTTGTTTGCCCCATCTAGTCTTATCAAAATCAGACAGTGAAATATTTCTTTTAAACCCACAAAATACATGACTATTTACAGAGCTGGTTTGAGATAAGCCTTTACGTGTTGGAAACACGAAGAAGCAATCAGTTTCACATTTATTAGTATTCTTGAAGTAGTACATGACAAGTGTAAGATGCATTAAAATTGTTTATGTAATTTTCTGCTGGTTTGATATTAAATCTCATCGTACAATAGGCATCAAATGAATCACTACTTAAATAAGAAACAGCTATATTTCTTGTATTTACAAAACAACTATCAAAACCGTTGTTGCCTGTTAGGAGAAAGTTGCCTTGATGTACATGTGTTTGTTATAGACATTTCTCTCACATTATTAAAGGGGATGGCTAGTAACTGATCAGTGGGAATCAGTGGGAATGCTGGAGGATGATTGTTCCAATTCTTGTGGGATTCATTTAAGAGAACATTATATATCTATTGTTGTGTGAATATCATTTGCTTCAGAATGGTCTCATATTCAAGTAATGTGCAGTTTAATGTTTCCAGGTTAGCATGCCTGGTCAGTGATGGGGCATTAATCTGCACATGCAATTTTCATTCAGCTCTGCATGGTCGAAGCATACATGTATGTGACCCGCTACAACAAAATGATCCTAAAGTCGGGCGAGGTCGATTTTTTGAAAATTGCATGACACAATTTCCTAATAAATGAGATATACAGACATACTCAAATCTGAAGCTCATTTGTCGATATGAGACTTTTAATCATGTTTCACTCATCGATAGAATGATGGTTAGATAACATACATGAAATGGAATGAATGGGACCGAACATTGTGCCTAGCGTAAAGGGAAGCTGTTTCATGTCATATGGACGTTAATATTTCTCTCTTCCTTCTAGTACAGGCCAATAATTGTGGAATAACAAAAAAATATATAATTTAACTATCTATCACTACATGTCACTAGAAAACATCTATTTGTATTCAAAGTCTAAATCTTACAAAAACTTTCCTTCCGCCGGTAGACAGCAGGGCAGTCATTTCGTGGAACGCGAAAGGTAGTCTTATCTGCATGAAATCTTTTCACGAACTGACAGCTGTGCCTACGTGACTAAGCGGTCACTTCGTGAAGAGGATATTTCAATTGAGTGAAGAAAACGGTATGTCATCACGTCTGTAATTACGTAATAGAGCAGAATTACGATTTCATGACTTGTGTGGTTGTAGATATACATCAGTACAATAAAAATATGGCATTGTCTCAAATTCACAAAAATCCTCATTTTTTGCCTCTCCGGTCACTTCGTGAAACGAGCGACAATATATATATATATATATATATATATATATATATAAATCTTAAATCTAAAAAATATTAAATCTCATCGTACAATAGGCATAAAATGAATCACTACTTGAATAAGAAACAGCTATATTTCTTGTATTTACAAAACAACTATCAAAACCGTTGTTGCCTGTTAGGAGAAAGTTGCCTTGATGTACATGTGTTTGTTATAGACATTTCTCTCACATTATTAAAGGGGATGGCTAGTAACTGATCAGTGGGAATCAGTGGGAATGCTGGAGGATGATTGTTCCAATTCTTGTGTGATTCATTTAAGAGAACATTATATATCTATTGTTGTGTGAAAATCATTTGCTTCAGAATGGTCTCATATTCAAGTAATGTGCAGTTTAATGTTTCCAGGTTAGCATGCCTGGCCAGTGATGGGACATTAATCTGCACATGCAATTTTCATTCAGCTCTGCATGGTCGAAGCATATATAGCAGAAGCATTTGAGACAAGCTGACCAAACTTCTCGCTCGCACAGGAAGTTGTTACATCTCATCAATCCTTCTGGGGCGTTCTGACTTTGCTCCGTAGTCTCTTCATATAGGAAACAAAACAGAAACAGGAAATAGAAGACTTTAAAGAAATTGTGAAATAATGTAAGGGCTGTATCACATATCATTCTTTAAAAGGGCTTATGTAGATTGTCATTCAATTATGAACAAAGCTCATAAACATAACAACTTAAACAAAGGTGAAAATAGAAAATCATACACCGATTCTTTCCACAAAAATACAACCTTAAAGGTATTATATGAAGTACAGTGTAGTATTTCCGTACGGGCAAATTAAGAACATAAAACGTTACAAACTGCATGATAATGAAAAACATTTTAGTTTTTGGTGGAGTTAGATGGAAATTTGGGTGAGTTGAGCAAAACAAAGCATCTAACATTTTTGTCTTGTTATCAACACGGACAGGGCAGTTCATCATCAGATGAATCCTGTTCATCTTCGTCTTCAGAATCATACTCATAGTCCTTGACTAGGCCTTACCAAGGAACGTCCTCCCATCTCATGATGACAAAGCTGCCTTTATGCAGATTCCCTTCTTATTCCAGATCTTTGGAAGCCACAACATTTTGTCCACCCAGTGTCCACTCAACCAGCACGTCTGTGTCAGGACCTAATGAATGTGAATCCAAACTGAACACACAAATGAAGAAGGAAACATATCAGCACTGATTATTCAAATGGGTGAAAATATAATTATGTTATTTCTATAATAGTAAAGAACTGCATTTAATGAAGTTCATCCGACATATAAATGACTTTTTAAAACTGTGATTCTCATAATCTAAGATTTCCTTATTTCATTATTCCCTATCACAGAACCGATACTTAAAGTGATCCACTACATAACATACTTTCCCATTTACTTGGAGAATTAAAGAAGAGACATACAGATCAACCAATACATGACCCAAACCTTAATCATACAATTTCCTATGAAAGTTCACATATTAATGAAGTCGTCATCATTCATAAAGGTTATGAAACATGTTGCACTTCTGCTTAAAAGTGACAATAAAATTTAAGAGAGTGTACTTTCACACAATGAATCGTATATCTTACCGTGTTTTTGTTTTTTTTTTTCTTTCTGGCACCATGTCACAAGCTTGACTGCCTCTAAACTCGAAACTGTGGAACAGAAAAGGAGTACATTTGTTTTGATATCTTGAAATTATAATATTAATGATTGAATTACACTGTGTTGAAGGCTATATTATCATAACATAATTCTGCATTTCAGAAAAGAGCACTTAATATTAACAGTCACTCTCCTGGATTTTTTTTTTAAGTAATAGACCCGAGCTATATTCTGTATCATCTAAAGACCTCCCCCCCCCCCAGTCTGATTTCTTTACATCCAATGACACCTTGCTGTTGAATAGGATAGTTAAGACAACCACCTGCTGGTACTACGCAAGTACTAACTGAATCATATTTTCAAATCAAATTTCATGATTAATTCAGTAAACAGAATAGAAATTAAGATATCAGTGGCAGGGCAACTTCTGAGATGACTGCTCTCACTTGCTAATACAAATAGAGCCTTAAGCCTGTAGTAGTGGGATTTAGCATACATAGCTTACAATTCAATGTCTTAAATATGCTACATTAGTACATAAATATGTGAGCCTATATTCCTAGAACCTAGGAACTATAAAAGCATAATGTATGGTACCAGGCTCTGTACACTCATGTTAATGTTGGATCTGATTTTAATTAAAGGGGAATATAATGCATAAAAGTTCAAACATCCTACTGAGCTTGCGCAATTGTGCATTATTAGTCATTGTTACCAGATGTTGAACTTCAAGCGATAGCCGCATTTTGGCTTGCCTGAGATAAGGTATTGTTTAAAGAAGGCTGCGTTCTGGTCTACAGAATGTAGAATCTAGTTCAATTCAACGTTCAATCCAGATTCTACATGCTGTAAGTTAGACCTTAAAGATAATAAAAAGTTTTGGTACGTCAAAAGTTTCCCTGAATTTCCGTGTTTCAGGTTAAAGTATCTATCATATAACTAACACTGTGAGACTTACTCGCCCCAAAGTGCTCTCATTTCTTAGTAATCATGCAAATAACTGCGACCAGCAGCCCCATACGCATAGCGACCAGCAGCCCCATACGCATAGCGTAATGGGGCTTCGCATTGTCGCATTGTAGCTTAGCATTGTAGCAGGATCATGACAGATTTAGTATCTCGGGCAAATATCAACTTAAAATCCACAAAATTCTTCAATTTGAAGACTTACCAATTAAGTTGAAGTCTTGAAAACAGGCTTCGGGCAACGTTTGGTTCTGCCAATAGTCCCTTTCTGTTCGAATTGATGACTGAATGTGACTCTGTCGAGAGGACCGTGGGAGAGCTACATACACTGATTACTACGGCCAGCGCATACGCACACATCACATACGAACAAATTTCAAATCCATGAACGGATAAGATGTTTGTGTGCGCATGCGCTGGCCGTCAATTCAGTGTACGTAGCTCTCCCAAGGTCCTCTCGACCGAGTCACATTCAGTCATCAATTCGAACAGAAAGGGACTATTGGCAAAACCAAACGTTGCCCAAAGCCTGTTTTCAATACTTCAACTTAACTGGTAAGTCTTTAAATTGAAGAAATTTTTGGATTTTAAGTTAATATTTACCCGCGATACTAAATTTGTCATGATCCTTAAGCTACAATGCGAAGCCCCATTTAGCTATGCGTATGGGGCTGCTGGTCGCAGTTAGCTACACAGTATGCGTATGGGGCTGCACGCTGCTGGTCGCAGTGATATTCGCACAATACGTGTACTACCTCGCCGCCGCCGTACGGCGGCGGCTCTGGTACGAAACCATTATTGCATGATTACTAAGACATGAGAGCACTTTGGGGCAAGTAAGTCTCACAGTGTTAGTTATATGAAAGGTACTTTAACCTGAAACATAAACTAAGACAAGGAAATTCAGGGAAACTTTTAAGGTAATACCAAAACTTTATATTATCTTTAACCCTACTTTATTCAACAATTCCTAACCTATTAAGGAAAACAAATATGTAATGATTAATAATCTACGATTGCACAGGCTTAATAAAATTATGAGTTTTAATTACTAGCATTTGATTTGCAGATATTTCAATCTAGGTAATAAACTTGTATGACACTGGTCTTACAGTTCTGTTATTTAACCTTAACGTTAGATCTAACATAGAACTGACGTTACTGGTGGTACGAAAGTAAATCTAGACCTAACATTTAACAAGTTAGATCTAGATTAGAATCCAGACTCTTAGCTTAGTGTGGAGGGATGTTAATAGGCCGCATTTGAATTCCAAGCGTTACCACTCCAGACTTACCTAAAGCTTGAATCTTGTCTTTACTTTGTCTTTGACTTTGGACTTTTTGCTACGGTTAACCCTTGTAACGTGACTAAAAAGAACCATAGTCCATAGTATCCATGTTAATTTGATAGTAATTTGACCACATTAAGACCAAATCATGGTAATTTGATGGTAATTTGAAGGATTTGGTGGTAATTTAGTCAAATTACCTTCAATTGGATACAATGCCACTAATTTACATGGGATATAGCCTGATATAGGCATATCAGTATCACAGCCAGTAACTTAAAATCTAGGTTACAGGATCTAGGCCTAAGTTAGGCCTAACCAAGTTAGAACTCTCTTACCCGTGTCATACAAGGTTACCTGGATTGAAATGTCTACAAATCAAATCCACCTCTATAAATGAGATATACAGACATACTCAAATCTGAAGCTCATTTGTCGGTATGAGACATTTAATCATGTTTCACTCATCGATAGAATGATGGTTAGATAACAAACATGAAATGGAATGAATGGGACCGAACATTGTGCCTAGCGTAAAGGGAAGCTGTTTCATGTCATATGGACGTTAATATTTCTCTCTTCCTTCTAGTACAGTCCAATAATTGTGGAATAACAAAAAAATATATACATTTAACTATCTATCACTACATGTCACTAGAAAACATCTATTTGTATTCAAAGTCTAAATCTTACCCAAACTTCCCTTCCGCCGGTAGACAGCAGGGCAGTCATTTCGTGGAACGCGAAAGGTAGTCTTATCTGCATGAAATCTTTTCACGAACTGACAGCTGTGGCTACGTGACTAAGCGGTCACTTCGTGAAAAGGATATTTCAATTGAGTGAAGAAAACGGTATGTCATCACGTCTGTAATTACGTAATAGAGCAGAATTACGATTTCATGACTTGTGTGGTTGTAGATATACATCAGTACAATAAAAATATGGCATTGTCTCAAATTCACAAAAATCCTCATTTTTTGCCTCTACGGTCACTTCGTGAAACGAGCGACGATATATATATATATATACATAAATCTTAAATCTAAAAAATATTAAATCTCATCGTACAATAGGCATCAAATGAATCACTACTTGAATAAGAAACAGCTATATTTCTTGTATTTACAAAACAACTATCAAAACCGTTGTTGCCTGATAGGAGAAAGTTGCCTTGATGTACATGTGTTTGTTATAGACATTTCTCTCACATTATTAAAGGGGATGGCTAGTAACTGATCAGTGGAAATCAGTGGGAATGCTGGAGGATGATTGTTCCAATTCTTGTGGGATTCATTTAAGAGAACATTATATATCTATTGTTGTGTGAAAATCATTTGCTTCAGAATGGTCTCATATTCAAGTAATGTGCAGTTTAATGTTTCCAGGTTAGCATGCCTGGTCAGTGATGGGGCATTAATCTGCACATGCAATTTTCATTCAGCTCTGCATGGTCGAAGCATATATAGCAGAAGCATTTGAGACAAGCTGACCAAACTTCTCGCTCGCACAGGAAGTTGTTACATCTCATCAATCCTTCTGGGGCGTTCTGACTTTGCTCCGTAGTCTCTTCATATAGGAAACAAAACAGAAACAGGAAATAGAAGACTTTAAAGAAATTGTGAAATAATGTAAGGGCTGTATCACATATCATTCTTTAAAAGGGCTTATGTAGATTGTCATTCAATTATGAACAAAGCTCATAAACATAACAACTTAAACAAAGGTGAAAATAGAAAATCATACACCGATTCTTTCCACAAAAATACAACCTTAAAGGTATTATATGAAGTACAGTGTAGTATTTCCGTACAGGCAAATTAAGAACATAAAACGTTACAAACTGCATGATAATGAAAAACATTTTAGTTTTTGGTGGAGTTAGATGGAAATTTGGGTGAGTTGAGCAAAACAAAGCATCTAACATTTTTGTCTTGTTATCAACACGGACAGGGCAGTTCATCATCAGATGAATCCTGTTCATCTTCGTCTTCAGAATCATACTCATAGTCCTTGACTAGGCCTTACCAAGGAACGTCCTCCCATCTCATGATGACAAAGCTGCCTTTATGCAGATTCCCTTCTTATTCCAGATCTTTGGAAGCCACAACATTTTGTCCACCCAGTGTCCACTCAACCAGCACGTCTGTGTCAGGACCTAATGAATGTGAATCCAAACTGAACACACAAATGAAGAAGGAAACATATCAGCACTGATTATTCAAATGGGTGAAAATATAATTACCTTATTTCTATAATAGTAAAGAACTGCATTTAATGAAGTTCATCCGACATATAAATGACTTTTTAAAACTGTGATTCTCATAATCTAAGATTTCCTTATTTCATTATTCCCTATCACAGAACCGATACTTAAAGTGATCCACTACATAACATACTTTCCCGTTTACTTGGAGAATTAAAGAAGAGACATACAGATCAACCAATACATGACCCAAACCTTAATCATACAATTTCCAATTCTTGTGGGATTCATTTAAGAGAACATTATATATCTATTGTTGTGTGAAAATCATTTGCTTCAGAATGGTCTCATATTCAAGTAATGTGCAGTTTAATGTTTCCAGGTTAGCATGCCTGGTCAGTGATGGGGCATTAATCTGCACATGCAATTTTCATTCAGCTCTGCATGGTCGAAGCATATATAGCAGAAGCATTTGAGACAAGCTGACCAAACTTCTCGCTCGCACAGGAAGTTGTTACATCTCATCAATCCTTCTGGGGCGTTCTGACTTTGCTCCGTAGTCTCTTCATATAGGAAACAAAACAGAAACAGGAAATAGAAGACTTTAAAGAAATTGTGAAATAATGTAAGGGCTGTATCACATATCATTCTTTAAAAGGGCTTATGTAGATTGTCATTCAATTATGAACAAAGCTCATAAACATAACAACTTAAACAAAGGTGAAAATAGAAAATCATACACCGATTCTTTCCACAAAAATACAACCTTAAAGGTATTATATGAAGTACAGTGTAGTATTTCCGTACAGGCAAATTAAGAACATAAAACGTTACAAACTGCATGATAATGAAAAACATTTTAGTTTTTGGTGGAGTTAGATGGAAATTTGGGTGAGTTGAGCAAAACAAAGCATCTAACATTTTTGTCTTGTTATCAACACGGACAGGGCAGTTCATCATCAGATGAATCCTGTTCATCTTCGTCTTCAGAATCATACTCATAGTCCTTGACTAGGCCTTACCAAGGAACGTCCTCCCATCTCATGATGACAAAGCTGCCTTTATGCAGATTCCCTTCTTATTCCAGATCTTTGGAAGCCACAACATTTTGTCCACCCAGTGTCCACTCAACCAGCACGTCTGTGTCAGGACCTAATGAATGTGAATCCAAACTGAACACACAAATGAAGAAGGAAACATATCAGCACTGATTATTCAAATGGGTGAAAATATAATTACCTTATTTCTATAATAGTAAAGAACTGCATTTAATGAAGTTCATCCGACATATAAATGACTTTTTAAAACTGTGATTCTCATAATCTAAGATTTCCTTATTTCATTATTCCCTATCACAGAACCGATACTTAAAGTGATCCACTACATAACATACTTTCCCGTTTACTTGGAGAATTAAAGAAGAGACATACAGATCAACCAATACATGACCCAAACCTTAATCATACAATTTCTTATGAAAGTTCACATATTACAGAAGTCGTCATCATTCATAAAGGTTATGAAACATGTTGCACTTCTGCTTAAAAGTGACAATAAAATTTAAGAGAGTGTACTTTCACACAATGAATCGTATATCTTACCGTGTTTTTTTTTTTCTTCTTTCTGGCACCATGTCACAAGCTTGACTGCCTCTAAACTCGAAACTGTGGAACAGAAAAGGAGTACATTTGTTTTGATATCTTGAAATTATAATATTAATGATTGAATTACACTGTGTTGAAGGCTATATTATCATAACATAAATCTGCATTTCAGAAGAGAGCACTTAATATTAACAGTCACTCTCCTGGATTTTTTTTTTTTTTAAGTAATAGACCCGAGCTATATTCTGTATCATCTAAAGACCCCCCCCCCCCAAGTCTGATTTCTTTACATCCAATGACACCTTGCTGTTGAATAGGATAGTTAAGACAACCACCTGTTGGTACTACGCAAGTACTAACTGAATCATATTTTCAAATCAAATTTCATGATTAATTCAGTAAACAGAATAGAAATTAAGATATCAGTGGCAGGGCAACTTCTGAGATGACTGCTCTCACTTGCTAATACAAATAGAGCCTTAAGCCTGTAGTAGTGGGATTTAGCATACATAGCTTACAATTCAATGTCTTAAATATGCTACATTAGTACATAAATATGTGAGCCTATATTCCTAGAACCTAGGAACTATAAAAGCATAATGTATGGTACCAGGCTCTGTACACTCATGTTAATGTTGGATCTGATTTTAATTAAAGGGGAATATAATGCATAAAAGTTCAAACATCCTACTGAGCTTGCGCAATTGTGCATTATTAGTCATTGTTAGCAGATGTTGAACTTCAAGCGATAACCGCATTTTGGCTTGCCTTAGATAAGGTATTGTTTAAAGAAGGCTGCGTTCTGGTCTACAGAATGTAGAATCTAGTTCAATTCAACGTTCAATCCAGATTCTACATGCTGTAAGTTAGACCTTAACCATACTTTATTCAACAATTCCTAACCTATTAAGGAAAACAAATATGTAATGATTAATAATCTACGATTGCACAGGCTTAATAAAATCATGAGTTTTAATTACTAGCATTTGATTTGCAGATATTTCAATCTAGGTAATAAACTTGTATGACACTGGTCTTACAGTTCTGTTATTTAACCTTAACGTTAGATCTAACATAGAACTGACGTTACTGGTGGTACGAAAGTAAATCTAGACCTAACATTTAACAAGTTAGATCTAGATTAGAATCCAGACTCTTAGCTTAGTGTGGAGGGATGTTAATAGGCCACATTTGAATTCCAAGCGTTACCACTCCAGACTAACCGAAAGCTGGAATCTTGTCTTTACTTTGTCTTTGACTTTGGACTTTTTGCTACGGTTAACCCTTGTAACGTGACTAAAAAGAACCATAGTCCATAGTATCCATGTTAATTTGATAGTAATGTGACCACATTAAGACCAAATCATGGTAATTTGATGGTACTTTGAAGCATTTGGTGGTAATTTAGTCAAATTACCTTCAATTGGATACAATGCCACTAATTCAAAACTAATTCGATTCAAAACACAGGTGGTCAACATAGGAAGACGTGTTTTTGAGGAGCTCCCAAGTGACACTCGGTATATGCGGATTCAGTTTTGCCTGTTGTGAGTTTTTTACATCAAATTACGGCGTTTTTGACTAAGAATCTAGTTATCTGATTGACATCTGCATTAAGTGCTTCTACTTCGCGTATCGTGCGGTTATTTCACTCATTTTCGCTGTTTTGGGAAGATATTTTGCTTGAGACTATTCAAACAAAACTTACCTGGTGCGTATGCCACGCATCCTTCCTGCGTACTCTTCCATCACTACCACATCGCGCATAGCAACCATCCCTTCATTTCGCGCTTAGTGTTAAGAGCTTTTGTGACATCATCAAAAGATGCCACCGAAGAAGAAATCTGCGGAGGAAGTGGATCTCAGCGCGTTGAGGGATGAAGTAGCAAATCTCTCACATATTCTTAACGGCAAATTTTCTCAACTGGAGAAAGCGGTCTCGGAGGTCAAGGAGGGCCAGCAAGGCATATTGAACTCTATTACTTTTCTAGATGCCAAATTCGAGGAGATGAAGAAGATCACCGAGCGACTGGAGGGAGAAAATCACGAGCTCAAACAAAAAAATCAGCAGCTGGAGAGAAGAGTGGACGATCTGTCACACCAAATTAATGACCTTGATCAGTACCACCGTCGGATCAACCTTGAAATCGCCGGCGTGCCGGAAGAAAAGGGTGAAAACCCTGAAAAGATCGTCTTAAAGATTGCTCAGAAGATCACCGAAGATGTGGGCGCTGGCGACATCGACATTGCTCATCGAATAGGAAAAGAGGATGATCAGCGGGGGCCACGGCCGATTATCGTGAGATTCACCAACCGACGCTCACGAAACATGATCTACGACGGCCGAAGAAAGCTACAGCACTTCACCACGAAAGATTTCGGGCTCCGCAGCAACTCTAAGGGCAACGGACGGATCTACGTCAACGAAAACCTTGTTGCGTCCACCAGGGAGCTGCTGAAGGAAACAAACAGAGCAAGGAGGCTGGCCGGATACAAGTACCTGTGGACCCACAACGGGCGAATCTACGTGAAGAAAAACGACGGAGGCGCAATCAGTGTCATCAACAGGAAAGAGGACTTGTCAAAGCTACAGTAAATATACGAATTATACCTTTGTTTGTTGTCTACCACTATGATCCTTCCTCTAAATGCTGGATAACAATATTTTTCCTTTTAATCTCTTAACAGATGATGACTTTGTTACTTTATTTCAAAAAGACCGAAATGTACCTGCTAGAAACACCAAGTTTGATAGGACTGCAACTAGAATCTTAGCCGACAATCTAGACGAACTTAACATTCAGTTTAACAGCCACGATGAAGTGTGTCAACTTGCTCAATCGCCATACTTTACAGAAGCTACCCTTAGAGAATATTTACGAATGCTAGAACGAGACGAATTATTTTGTTTCCATTTAAATATAAGAAGTGCTAATCGAAACTTTGAAAAGCTTCGCTTATTTCTTGATAATATTGATTTGCCCATGTTACCTATCATAGGCCTCTCTGAAACGTGGTCTGCTGAAACTCCAGCGTCAGGTCCAATTAATGTTCTTGCTGATTATGATATTGTCATTAACAACAGATCAAATAGACCAGGTGGTGGAGTAGCTATATATGTTCCCCGAATATATGATTACGCTATAAAGGAAGAACTGAAATATATGAATGATGTAATAGAATCATTATTCATTGAAATTTCAGTCTATAAGGGCAAAAGCATTCTGCTTGGAGTTATATACAGACCTCCTCAATCTAATTATGATGATTTTATGAATATTATGAACGATATTTGTCGAAACGGTGCATTCCACAACAAGGATTGCATCATCATGGGTGATTTCAATATAAATCTTTTGTCAAGCAGTAATGCTGCCTGTGATAACTTCCTTGATAACATTTTACAAGCCTCATTTCTGCCTCTTGTTTCTAAACCAACAAGAATTACTAGTCATTCTGCTGCTCTTATTGATAACATTTTTGCTAACCTTAAACCTTTTCCAAAATCTGGCATAGTGGTGAGCGACATATCAGACCATTTTATGATATTTTGTCACTTTGATATTGGACCAAGGAGTCAAAGTACAATTCAAAGGCATGTGTTTCGTCGTAAATTCACCCCTGAAAATATCGCTCTAGTTCAAGAAAAACTTCAATCTGTGGACTGGTCAATTGTGTATGACGCAAATGAAAATATTGACCAAGCATATGATAATTTTCTTTATCTTTTGAATAATTGCCTAGATGCATGCATTCCCTTAAGGAAATGTCGTACACAGGATTACAAACGAATCCCCAAGCAACCATGGGTTTCCAAAACACTCTTATGCTCAATAAATCGCAAGAGTACTTTATATGTTAATTTTATCAAAAACCGTGACGAAACCTCTCGAATGAAATACATTTCATACAAAAATATTCTTACCAATACACTCAGATTAGCTAAAAAGAAATATTTTGCGGACCAATTGAGTCAATTCAAATGTGATATCAAGAACACTTGGAAAGTAATAAATACCGTTTTGAATAGAGGGAAGGCTGTAAATCTCATTTCTAAAGTTCAAGTTGATAACACTATCATTGAAGACAAGTCTAAAATTGCCGAGATTTTTAACTCATACTTTTCAAAAATAGGTTCAAACTTAGCACAAACTATTACTCCAAATGATAAATCATTTTACGAATTTCTTTCCTCACCAAACGACTACTCAATTTTTTTCAAGCCAATTGACAGGCAAGAATTAATCAAAATTGTACTTCAGCTCAAAGCAAACAAAGCCCCTGGCTATGATGACATTGGCAATGTCCTTATCAAAGACATTACACATTGTATAGCAGATCCTTTATTGTTTTTATATAATCTTTCCCTACAATCTGGTCAAGTACCATCTAAAATGAAACTCGCAAAGGTGACTCCAATATTCAAGAAAGGAGACAAATTATGTATCAGCAACTATCGCCCAATATCTTTGTTAACTTCGTTATCAAAAATCTTAGAGAAAATTGTTCATTCAAGGACTACTACCTTCCTTGAATCTCACAACATCATATCTGACTCCCAATTTGGCTTCAGAGAAAAACATAACACAACTCATGCCATTCTAAGTTTAATAAATACCATTTCAGCTTCAATCGAAAAATCCTGTCATACTATCGGTTTGTTCTTAGATTTTTCTAAAGCATTCGATACTATAAATCACGACATTCTGTTATACAAACTTGCGCACTATGGTATTAGAGGTAAGGCTCTGGAATGGTTCGAAAGTTATCTTTCTGGAAGAAAGCAATTTGTTACCATTGATGGATATAATTCGTCCACGGTACCAATCACGTGTGGAGTTCCCCAAGGAAGCCTTCTTGGTCCACTGTTATTCTCTATTTATGTAAATGACATTCGATGTTCTTCGAGTGTTCTCTCTTTTATCCTTTTTGCCGATGATTCAAACATATTCTATACTCACAGTGATCCTAATAAGTTAGTAGAAGTTTTAAATGTAGAACTTACACATGTAACAAATTGGATAAAAGCAAATAAATTATCTTTAAATAAACAAAAAACCAATAACATGTTATTTAGTAACTCTGTTAAACAACTTCCTGACCAAGTGATATTTGATAATTCTGTCATTAAAGAAGTCAAGACTACAAAATTTCTCGGTATTACAATTGACAATAAGCTAACTTGGAACTGTCATATTGATAATATTTGTAAGATAGTTTCAAGAAATATTGGCATTATTAATCACGTTAAACGGATTCTCCCCAAGTCAGTGCTTCTTATGTTATATTCAACTCTTATTCTTCCTTATCTTAATTATGGCGTAATGGCATGGGGAAATGCAATACAAACACAAATGGACAGGGTACTTCTCTTGCAGAAAAGAGCGATGCGTTTGATATGCAATACCGCTTATAGATCACACACTGATGTCTTGTTTAAAGAAAACCGTATTCTTAAGATTACTGATTTATATCGTCTTCAGCTGGGTTGTTTTATGTACAATGTAGAAATTAACGCTACCCCTGCTGTATTTAAGGAAATGTTTCGAAAAAATAATGTTATACATAATTACTCAACAAGGAATGCGAATGATTATCATCTTCCTAAAAATAGAACTAGTTTTGGTAACAGAAATTTCAGGTTTACTGGTCCTAAGCTTTGGAATTCCTTTGATCGTTCACTAAAACAAGCTCAGAGCTTGAATAGCTTTAAGTATAAGTTCAAAACTTTGTTTCTTGATAAGTATTGATAACAGTTTTATGGTAATAAAACGTATGTATACTTCAATCAGTGTTTTCTAGAAGCACTTTCATTAAGTATACTCGGAAGGTTATCTTCTGTTTCATTCATTATTCTAATGGTATATAATGTACACTGTAAACACTATACATAAACCTGTGCTTTGTAACATATACATGACTTGTTGTATATCCATAGTACGGTTCATAATAATTGTGCCCTTGTAAATAGTGTATATATGGTGTTTTTGTTATTCCACTCAGCCTTATCTTTGACATTATTTTGTCTATAATCTGTAGGGGGACTACATTTAACAAGCAGTGCTTCTAAGTAGTCCCCTCCACATTTGTACATGGTGTGATTTTATCTCAGAATATCACGATATTTTGTATATACATGTAATATACTCTGTATAGTATTGATGTTATATCCGCTATGTGTTATACCCTGTATATTTTATCATATAATGTCCACTATGTGGAATATGAATAAATTTCAAATTTCAAAAAAAAATTCAATTTCAATTTACATGGGATATAGCCTGCTATAGCCATATCAGTATCACAGCCAGTAACTTAAAATCTAGGTTACAGGATCTAGGCCTAAGTTAGGTCTAACCAAGTTAGAACTCTCTTACCTGTGTCATACAAGGTTACCTGGATTGAAATGTCTACAAATCAAATCCACCTCTATAAATGAGATATACAGACATACTCAAATCTGAAGCTCATTTGTCGATATGAGACTTTTAATCATGTTTCACTCATCGATAGAATGATGGTTAGATAACAAACGTGAAATGGAATGAATGGGACCGAACATTGTGCCTAGCGTAAAGAGAAGCTGTTTCATGTCATATGGACGTTAATATTTCTCTCTTCCTTCTAGTACAGTCCAGTAATTGTGGAATAACAAAAAAATATATACATTTAACTATCTATCACTACATGTCACTAGAAAACATCTATTTGTATTCAAAGTCTAAATCTTACCCAAACTTTCCTTCCGCCGGTAGACAGCAGGGCAGTCATTTCGTGGAACGCGAAAGGTAGTCTTATCTGCATGAAATCTTTTCACGAACTGACAGCTGTGGCTACGTGACTAAGCGGTCACTTCGTGAAAAGGATATTTCAATTGAGTGAAGGAAA